>NW_009627279.1:31474-52668 GCF_000690535.1 Cariama cristata | reverse complement strand
AAAGAGTAATGGAGAACCATGCAAAATGTCCGATCTGTGAATAGGCAAATGCATCTTTAAGTAAGAATAATTTGAATTCTTAGTATATAGCCAAAACAATGGGTTGGTATCACAGATACTTTGTAGGATAGCCCAAAGGACAGGAATATTGATATAGAAGGATAGAGAAAAAGAGGATGGTTATTACATTAGAAAGGATGAGTGTTTTTATATGATCTGGTATTTAAGAAAGAGTTCTTATCACCTGAATGCTCTTTAAAAACACTCTGTAAGGAATCACACAAGTTCTTGTGGTGTGGTAGGGTAATGTTTTTCTGAGAGAGAATGAGTAAGGTAAAGAATATTTTCAGAAGTTACATGCATTTCAGAGTGGGTAAAGCCTGGATTATTTGGAAACCTGACCCGAATGGGGTCTGAACCTCTAGGGATTAACAATCGATGTTACTCCAGAGGGCTGCAGTACCGTAAAGGCAGCCATATTGTTAAGGTTTGTAAAGTAAGGATTAGCATTCCAAATGTTATAATTTAGGAAAAAAAGATCTAAAAAGTTGAAGAACTGAATACGTTCACAGTTGGCTACCTGGAGGGAAAGCAGAAAGATGACTTGGGAAATAAATGCTGCGCAGCAGTACTATTCAAAAGCATCTGAATGTTTAATGTGTCAGCTATGTGAAAGTAAACATGAAGGCAAACTTTCTTCAGGGCTGTATTATGTAGGATTATTGCAAGCAACGTATGGATCGTCATTCCTTTTGGTTGGCTTTGGGCGTTGGACTTTCAGATGTGTGTAAACTAGAGAGAAACTAGAAGGTAGAAAAGTGTGGACGGCATGACTTGTGTGGAAGAGGTGAAAGAATTGTGTTTGCTTATTCTAGAAAAAGAGAAGTCCCAGATGAGTGGGATGTAAGGTTCCTGCAATGTAAAAAAGGAATCATCAGTTGGCTTTTTTCCTTGAATCTAAAAGAAAAAAGGACAGGAACTTATTCACCATCCTTGGAGAAAAATGGAGGTTGGAACACTTACATAGATTGAACTCTGTCTGTCCCTTACATGCATGTGTACATGTAGTTTGTTTAAACTCGCCTACTTAAGGGCACCAGCCTCAAGTATTCTCCTAGGTAATACCAAATTTCTCTCGTATCGGATTTTGTTACTTTTTTCCCCAAGCATCCAATTTTTGGCAACTGTTGCGGGACTCTACTGGACTAGAGAGGGCAATTGTTATCAGAGATGGTAATTCTGCTGCTTATGGTAAGCTGCAGTTTTCCTCTTCAGGCATGGTTGAAGTAGCTGAATGGACTTCCATCTAGGCTGCAGGCCAACCAAGTTACAGGCCCGCTCACTGATGAGCCTGCAGTTTTGCTAGAGTTTGGAGGTGAGATCTCTTGGGCAGTGCTCTCCCTCAACAGTAGTCTTTGCTGTTCTTGAAGAGAAAAGAAAGCAGAGCTTTCATCGTGATCATAGTGCTTCCAAAATTATTTGTAGCTCGCTCTCAGTTATCTTATTATTACCATCCCCATTTTTTTCCTTAATTATTTTGTGATCATTAACGTTGTTGGAGTTGCTGCATATTTAACTGTGGATAACTTGTACATCATAACCTTTATAGTACTTAGGTAGAATGTGCCTTTCTTACTTGAGTGGAAGGAATCAATGAGGATTTTCAGCTGGCAAAAATTTTGAAAATGTTGTCAATGTTTGTTTTTCACAGTAAAGTTCCTGGTTTTGTAAGGATGATTGCTCCAGAAGGCTCCCTGGTGTTCCACGAGAAGGCTTGGAATGCGTATCCCTACTGTAGAACAAGTAGGCCTCCCGTTGTGTGTTTTGCTGTCAGTGTTCAGTCGAGGGATGGTCTTTAGATGTTTTAGGAGAAAAGAGGGTGCCATCAAGTGGGAAATATATTTCAGATTTTAATGTTGTGTTTGTGAGATCTCTTTGAAAACGAGAGCTGCTTCTGAAGAGCAGCCTCAGTGGACCAGTTTACTGGTTGTTACAGAGTCTTAGTAGTCAGTGTTCCTGCGATAAGACTGAAGAGATGATTCTCTTAAGGTCTAGAAAAGACCCTGTTTGAAAAGAATTTAATTCTTCATAGTCTGTTAGAATAAGGTGACTGCTTTATTTTAATACTTTTAATTGCGTAAGTTCTAAGAGTAGGCTCTATTTCTTTCGTGTTTCTGTTGAATAGTTATAATGAACTTTTAAGGATAGCAAGTCAGTCTGCTGAAATCTGCTGACTTGATGCACACAAATGCATTTTTGAATGCATTTTGAATTTGACTAATTTTGCATTTTGACTAATTTTGAATGTTTCTTATACTGTGAAGCAATCATATGTGAGACTTTTCAGAAACAATTGTATCTAACAACTCTGTGTTTCCTTTTCATTTTCATGGCGTGTGCTTCCAATGACCAGTTGTGACAGTGAGTATTTTAATTACTATCAGTCCTGTGGTTTTTTTGAAACATATTTTATCTGTTATTACTGCTACAATTGACTCTGACTCTCTAGCAAGCTAACTCCCACCTTTTATATATGCCTTGCTAGGGTTTCTGGCATAGAGCTACTTGTTACTTTGTCTGCATATGGCTATAATTAGAAAGAACTGTAATTTGTCAGAGCAATGCTTTCATTTTTTACATCTTCTTTTATGCCTTTATATACCATAACAGCTGTATAATGTCTGCCCTGGTAAGACATGATGCTAAAAAAGAAAAGAAAAAAAAAAAAGCCCAGTCAGAGGTTTCTACACTCTTGAATGCAGGAAGAGCAATGAAATAAAATCAGTCCCTAACTGTCTGAAATCCTATTTCTGTAAAGTGAAATCCTGCCTCAGTTAAAATGGGTTAACTGAGAATCTAAATGGATCATCGTAGCTGGGGGTTTGGGGTTTTTGCTTTTTATTTAAGATGTGTGGGAAAGAGATCATTTAAGACTTTATTTCCGTGTGTATACATTTTGGTGACCTGTTTAAGGAAGCTTATAAGTTTAATGTTAAATTGCTTTATCTGCTCACTTGCAGACTTGATTTAGATTGTCGCTAGGTGGATGCAATATAAGGAGTAACAAATGAGTTTGTGAACTGTTTATCTTGAATCATCATAATACATGTGCACACTGGTGTATGCTTTCTTACTTCTGAAATTAGAAGTGTTCTGTGCTAGTCTTTAGACATGCAATTTAATGGTAACTGGACCTTTATGGTCATAATTGTGCTATACAGTAACATCTAATGTTTATTAGCTGTTACCTCTGCCTCTCAGAATAATCTCATTTATTAAAAATTCAATGCAAATGTATTTTAGTTGTTTTGTCTTAACTGCAGTATTAATAATTTCAAAATTACTTGAACATAGAAGTAAAGAATTTCAGGGTAGAGGAAGAAGGATGGTAAAAGAGTATTTCTATTTGTATGCACAGAGTTAGAGTTGGATTTCTCAAACATGACTAGTTTTAATTTAGTACTTATGCTGTAGCTGGTAATTAAGATTTAGATACTCTATCTCATGTACCTATTTCTATGTGTAGGTAAGGGGGCTGTTTCTTTTGTAATTTAAATAGAACATGTTGCTAGTCAAGGCTTAGTAGTGAATTATATGTAAATACCTTTTATCTAAACTTTAAGCAGAGGGGTGTCATCAGTCTCATGCGCTTTGATTTTAATTCTTACAGAATGAATACATGAAAGATGACTTCTTTATAAAAATTGAGACCTGGCATAAACCAGATTTGGGGACATCAGAGAACGTGAGTTGGGACTTGGATACCAAGCATTAGTAATATTTTCAACACGTAGTCATCCAGATAAAGTATTCTATACCTGGTAATGGTGGATAATTATTGCATAAAGTCAAAGCCCTACCAGTGATTAAAGTAAACCAAGAAAAGCATTATTCAAATCCTTCTAAGGTGGTCAAGCTGTCTCACCGAACGAGATGCAAGAACAAGAGAAGGTTTTTATTTTTTATGTTGAGGTCAATGCAGATGCTTGATTCTCACTCAAATATTTAAACAAATTTTCAGTAAGTTCTTTTTAGTTTCATATTCTTTTACCTTAGACATGCTAGTGCTACTCTAGGCTGACAAGTTTGTTTGAAAACAGGTTTCACAGCATGTTTCAGAAGGCTGTTAGAGTTTACCCATGTACACTTCTGTAGAGTTATGTGTTGAAGCTGCTTCTGTAAATTTTGAAGGCTGGTGCTACTCTTTTTCCTCTCTAGACAGTTGATTTGGTTCACAGGTCTCTTCAGATTTTTTTTTTTGTCTATAGTGACAAACATAGTTATAAATCATCCACAAAGGAGTAGTTGTCAGTATATTTCCAGTGCTTGGATGAACTGTAACACTGGATGTGCTACAGAGAAGGAGAGTATTTCTTGGACAGCTCTGCTTGCTATAACTGTAAGTTTAGCTATGCCTAATGGACTACAGGTGTGAAGCTGATTACATCTTCAGACCTTTATATACCTTCATACCACACACACGCTTCATCCAGTCCATATTAAAGGCAGCCCTATGATTTAGGGAACCTACTAGATTTAGTCAGGTTATCAAACCCTGCCATATTCGCCCTTTGGAATTTGTGCAGTTTCTTTCTAGATCAAAAAGCTCCTGCAGATTACTGAATGGGTAATGTTTCTCATTAGAGCTTGATTTCATTAGCGCTAATGAGTGACAGAAGAATACAGCTTAATCTTAAATCCAGGTTTCCTGAATGCACAAGAAGTGAAGGCTTTGTGCTGGTTTAAAATTAGTTAGTGAGTGAATAAAACTGTAACTGTGAAGATTATTCTCTTTTAGAAAGCCAAGGAAGAAAAGACAGGTTTTGAGAACACTACCTTTATGAAAGCCAGAAAAAATCCGTGGCGCACATATGTACTGCATAAGGTGCACCACTGTGTAAGGTGACAGCATGGAAATCATTCATTTTTCTCTTCTTGCAGGTGCACAATTTAGATCCAAACACATGGAAGAGTGTTGAAATTGTCCATATTGACATTGCAGATAGAACTCAAGTAGAACCAGGAGTAAGTAAATGCTCTGCTATTAGGATATGGATGTAGCATGCAGCTAATTCCATTGGTGCTTTGTGTTGACTGCAAATGAAATAAAATGTTATGGATTTTACACAACAGATAAATGAAAATTGTCTTGAATAGAGTCATTCATTGCTAAGTTCCACGCTTAGGAAATGCGTTTACAACTTCAGTCTACTGAATTTGACTTCTAGTTGCACAACTAAGACATGAAGGACAACGGACTTTTGGCACAGATGTAGTTCTTACTTTTAATTGTAGATAAAGTAATTGATTTGGTCAAGTAAGCATTTATGTGCTCATCGTGGTACATGAGACCAAGTGCAAGAATCTGTGCCAGCTGTCCTGCGTGACAGACCACAGTCTCTCCACCAAGATACTCCTGTGCTTCTGCTGCTACTTCTTGGTTACACATTCATTAAATTAAATTCTGTCCTTCCACACATCCTTCACTCTGGGTTTATGGCAGTCTCAAGAGGATCAATCAGGTTTTGCCATTGAAATCTAGGTCTGGTTGGTTTTTTTTTAATTTTTAAACTTTGTTCATCAGAGTAGTTCTCAAGACATGAATAGTTCATCTCTTCTGAAAGCTGTGGGATTACTTTTTCAGTTTGTCTTTAGTGATTGCTTTGGCAAACATAAGTGTCCTGGATACACCCAGAAGTCTGTCCATAGGAGTCTGTGGTCTTTTCCCCAAGAACCTGAAGCTTAATGTCTTGATATGAGAAGCAAAAATTTGGAAGGACAGGTTTTATTAGTAAGAGGAGATGGTTACTCTGTGAATTTGTGTGCAGAACATAGGTATAAATTTGGAAGGAGTGTCTCTACTAGGATTGTGTGGAGTCTGTGTTAGCTTGCTTTCACAAGTGATGGAAGTAGGCAGCTAGATGAAGAAGTGAGCGTGGCAAAGTTTAGTGCTGGGCATGCACACTTTCAACTTGCCTTTTCAATAGCACTTTGCACAGAAAAACCAGTGGTACCCTGAATGTGATTGTATCAAATTCTACTGAAATAAATACATGAAGGGATTTCTAGGTAAGCTTTATCTGCTGTGTTGAGATTTTGCTGACAGAACAAGGCTTAATATTTGTAATAGTTCACGTTCTTTTCCTCTCGTGTCAATTTTTTGTTATCCAGCTCATAGTCCTACGTTTGGGTTGGAAGGGACCATAAAGGTCCTCTATTTCCAATGACCCTGCCGTGGGCAGAGACATTTTTCCCTAGGCCGGGTTGCTCACAGCCCCATCCAACCTGGCCTTGAACACTTCCAGGGATGGGGCGTCCACAGCTTCTCTGGACAACCTGTGCCACTGCCTCACTGCCCTCATTGTAAAAAATTTCTTCCTTATATCCAGTCTAAATGTACCCTCTCAGTTTAAAATTGTTGCCTCTTGTCCTGTCACTACAGGCCTTGGTAAAAAGTCTTTCTCCATCTTTCCTGTAAACCCCATTTATATATTGAAAGGCTGCTCTAAGGTCTTCCCGGAGCCTTCTCTTCTCCAGGCTGAACAACCCCAGCTCTCTCAGCCTGTCCTCACAGCAGAGGTGCTCCAGCCCTCGGATCATCTCCGTGGCCTCCTCTGGACTTGCTCCAACAGGTCCATGTCCTTCTTGTGCTGAGGACCCCAGAGCTGAAGGCAGTACTGCAGGGGGGAATCTCACCAGAGAGGAGCAGAGGGGCAGAATCCCCTCCCTCGACCTGCTGGTCATGCTGCTTGGGATGCAGCCCAGGGCATGGTTGGCTTTCTGGGCTACCAGTGCACATTGCCGGGTCATGTACAATTTTTCATAGTGTGTGTGATTAATCTGAATAAGAAGGTAGGATACGTTGATTTTAGATACTGGTTTATGCAACTTGAGAGGGCAGCTTCACCATACTTATTTATGTGCCTGCCTGCCTTGTTTTTACTGCTATTGCTTTCTACACATCTGTATCTACTGGGGTTGTTGTCTGATTTGTTTAATTGTAACAGCTGGACTGTTCTGTCTGTAATCGTTAATTTTCAGATAGTAGGAAAATGGTATGCAGTAATAGCGACACCAGTTTGTGTTTACACAGTAAGTTTGATTGTGTCAATTTTGTGCAAGGAGGTGTTCTTTATACTGTTGTTATTTTCTGAAAATAAATACTTGGATATCCTGCATTGTGGGGAGAGAACTCTTTTGCAGGGAAGGTGGGAAAAGACTGCGGTGTGTGAAGGGGAAAGGTTTCTGCTTCTTAAATTTTCGTTTGCGGTACCAACATAGGTATATAACCTGCAGTGTTGCTTAACTGATGTTTAACAGATGATCTGTGGATTTACATATGTGAAAATACATTGTTTGGAGAATGTCCCTGTAAACCAAATTAAATGTGTCTTACCTATTTTAATGCAGTGAGGAGTCGTTTTGCTGCCCTTTGTTCTTTCAGACATTCCATATGACCTTAGAGCTGAACTGGCAGATAAATGTATGTTGTGCATTCCCTATTCCATGCCTGGAATTGTGGCACACAACTACAGTGCTGTGGTCTGTCAGAGTGTTTGCTTGATCACAGTATGTATAAACAAAGGGTTGTGCTTATTACTGTGTGTTGAACTTAAGTATTTATTCTGTTTGAACTATTCTTAGTGAACAACACTGCTTGTGCTGTATGCCCTCTTGCACCATTAGATTACATGGCCTGCCTTTGGTATTGCCAGGTTCCTTTGTACTGAAGACTGACAGATGGTGGGTGGTATGCTAAAAGAAGTTATATTTTTGGCTCAGGACAAAGATCCATCTAACCCACTGTCCTATTAGTGGCCAGCAGCAGATATTTGTGGAAGGATAAGAAATATTTGGAAAGTATATACTAGAAGCTAGGAGATGTGTATCTCTGAAAGATCAATCTGTACTTAAAGGACTCTCCGGAGTTAGTGGTTATATCTGGCCTGTTGTGTTTATTAACCACTTATAGGCCCATGAGCACATCTAATCCATTTTTGAACCCATTTATACTTTTGACCTTTAAGGCATCATGAATTCTGGAGGGCGTTAGATGGTATGGAGAAAAAATACTTCCTTTTTGTCTGACTGATAATTTATTGGGGGGGGGGGGGGGGGGGGGGAGGAGTGGGCAGCAAGTGTTTCCTGTTTATATTTTCTGTACAATTTATCTTACAGATTTTGATCATCTTTCCTTTTTCTTCCCCCACCCACTCTTTCGCATATCTTTCCAAGCTGAGGGTCCTTATCTTTAAGTCTGTCTTCATGTAGAAGCCACTTCATGTGAGGAAGTCCTTGGAACATTATCCTCTTTTCTGTTTTTTTTTTTTTCTTATTTCTTTTGTGTATTTGACCTACATAGTATCTAAACTATGAGTGCAGAGTGGTTTAATCTAGAGTCTTAAGTCTTTTCTGATGTTTCTGCGTTTCCTTTTTTTTTTTTAGTAACTTCTAACACCATTTGTGCTTTTAGCAAATATTTTGAGCAAATATTTTTCAAATTCCACTCACAGTATAGCCCATCATTGTGTAGGAATACTTGGGACTAATTTTCACCATGTGATTCAAATTTTCATTTCCATTTCATCTCCTAGAAATTCAGTTTTGTGAAGTCCTGACTTCATTAAACAAAGACTGACTTTGTACTCAAACTGTTATGCAAACTTTGGTAACTGAGTTATCTGTAGGCTGACACCCTTTCTGCTCCACTTGCTTGCCCCCTTTCCTAGATAGTTAAGGATTAATTAGTAGAAATTCTCTGAGACCCATACTTGTAGTCTCTTGTGTTATGAAAATTTGCAGTTTCTGACCTTTGTTTTCTCTCTCTTTACTGCTTATGACTCCATGAGAGAAACCTTCCATTTAGGCTTATATCTTTGTGAAGTTTAGGTAATGGAACTTGAGGGATTTTTTTTGGAAGTTCAGCTATACATCATAGTAACAAAATTACCCTGATGTACGTGCTTACTTTATACCTTCAGAAAAGGCTGCTGGTTTTGGAAAGTAAATGTCGCCTATGAAGGCATTAGTTGTTTTGCATGTATTCCATTTGTCCAGAGGTTCTTTTCCTACAGTTTCTTCATCTTTGTTCAGTGATACTAGAGCAGTCACTAGTTCACTTTGTCATGTAGTTTCTGAGAGATCATGTGTGTGGTATGGCTTTTTTTTTTTTTTTTTTGTGCTTGTCGTTTTGGAATTATCATTCTAAGTGGCTGGGTAGGTTTTTTGGTGTGCTCATTTTTTTTTTTAGGGAAAAGGAATAGTCAGTGTTGCCAAAGGAAAGTTTTGTTTGTACATTCGTTTTCTCGATCATAGTTTTGCCTGGAGAAGCAACTCAAATGCAATATCTTGGATAACAGTATGGCTGAAAGAATGGAGCTACATTTATAAGATCCATCAATTTTGATAAAAGTTTTCATATATTGAAGATTTATCCTTTTGTTAAGTGAATGAACCTTGTCCAACCCATTGTAGTGTAGCAATTACTTTAGTTTCAGAACTACAGTCAGCATAAGTATAAAAATAGTAAATTTCTTTAAGATACTAATGGTATGCATATGCTAACTCATGCTCATTTAAGTACATATAGAAATAATTTGGCTGACATCTGTGGCTTTCTTTAGATAGAAATTTAACCCTGCCGTGTCTTAATCATCTCCAGCATTTGATCTATGTAGCTTTATGTCATTTGTATCTAAAAATCACTTCCCAGGAGAGTAAGACTTTTTAAAGAGTAAGCAGAAGTGAACACTCAATTAGCATCAGAAGAGGTGACATTTTTGGAAACAATTTGTAAGAAAGTAGAGTGTGGTGAAAACAAAGAAATTGAAATCAGGCTTGTAGCTATTTTTGTACAATGAAGAAATCAAATATCTTGTTCTAGGTCATAGTGGATCTTCGTTATATTACTTGAAACAAAGTTCTAAAAATACGGTTTTATACAAATCGGTCAAATTACTTAACACATGCCTTAAAAGATAGGATTTTTATGTGCTGTGCAGTAAGTACTATGCCTTGTTCTACAGTTTGAAGCAATATAATGGAATAAAGGAAATGCTCTCCTTTTGTAGTCTGTAAAAAGATTCTTGAGTGAAAGACCTGTTTTTCTGATAGTTGGATCTTTCCCATTTCAGACTTAATATGTGATAGGCATCTGAAAAGTCTGTGTTATTTGTCCAGAAGCTTAGTATTATTATGCGTTTTATTGGTAACAGTCTTGGAACATTGTATCTAGGTCATCAAGTTGACTCTCTGTATTAGCTAAAGTATTAGAATACACCTCTTAGTTTCTTTGAAAAAAATCAAGAACATTTCTTTTTGAAGAAGCATGAGAAAGCCCTATTGACTTAACCTGGGTTTTTGTTGGATTTCAGTTCTGCCAGGTTGTTTCATTTTAGTGTCCAGGTGAGGCAGACATGTGGACGTATGGACCACTACTGGTGCTCAGCTGGTGGATGATAACTAGATGATTTTGGATCATGTGGTCATATTTTTATTGAGCAGTTGTTTTTCAAGTCTTGGGAAGCTCCACTCTCAAACTACCGTAGGTGTTTATCCTCTAGCCTACAAAATTACTGTGTATTGAAGAATGCTATAATGGCTATGGGTATGGAGTGCTCAGTCTTCTTATTTAGCTGCTGCTGAAGAAAGCCCAGTGACTTACAGTACTTGAGAGATCCAGGGGATTGTGGATCCTGTAACATCCTTGACTTGTTTAGAAATACATTAGTGATTGGGATTCGAGCATCAAAAATGACAATCTGATGCTCAGAGCACCCCCTGAAAGTGACCCTATGGATGTGTCCCTGGTCACCAGGGCTCTTTGAGGTACCAGTATCCAGAGATATGTGGAAAACAGACTGACTGCTATAGACCTGACTTTTTGCCCCAAAGTGTTTTCTACTTTGCCTTGGATGTTTGTATTATCAAAAAAGGCTTGTGTGAATTATTGAGTTTGAATAGATGAACTATTCAACCTACATCAGTACTTCTTTAGAATAAAGATGCAAAGGATTAAGCGTTTGGCCAGCTGATTCTTAGATGGCCCTGTTAATTTCTCCCAATCTTCAGCTTGCTTACATAAACAGCCTTTCTTCATATTGGGATGTTGCTTACTGGTTTAGAAAATATAATAACTTGTACATGCTTTGAATTTTGCTTAATTCCTTCAGTAGTACCCGTGGCTTGCTGTGTTAAGTCTGTATCTTAAACTGCACATCCCATGGAACAACCTATATAAATATTACTTCTGGCTTACTGGTGTTTTCCTCCCCTCTTTCTCTTTTCTGTCCCCTAACTAAGGCTTTTTTCATACTGTCCTGGATGCTTATAAATCTTCAAAGCTTCCAGAGTGTCTTATAAAACGGTCGCTCTTCATGGAGACCTTTTAACTTTTAGTACGTAGCACAACGCTGCAGCGTACATCTGCGCTAGTCTAACAAGGCTGATTTTATTTTTCAGTTGAACCTTGGCATTCTTTCAAAGGTGATTTCAGGGAATAGTTCACCCGATAGCTGTCCTGTAGCTACAGGACTCTTCAGGAGATGGGAATGACTGTAAGACATCTGTTACTAAAAGCCATTTGGCTAAACCTACCCAAAATATGTGAATGCTTTTCTTGCATATCAATTAAGTGTACTGGTGATTGATTCAGTTTTAAGACTTGGGAATCATGCACCGAGTTGGGACTATGACATACTTTGGTGAACCTGATTTTGATCTTTTATTGTGCTGTGAATGAGTATTCACAGAGCTACAGATCATATTGGAGAAAAGTGCTAGTATGTGTTTCCTTCCACAGTCAACTTCATGTGCTTTTTCTGCTAAATAACGCTGGTGGTATGCATGTTCTCCTGTTTAAAAATCTAATGCAATATTGAGTTGAAAAAACAGCAGTTGTGTCCACCTGCCTGGTTAGTTTTATGCCACTCTGTGTTCAGGAAGCTTTTTTACATGGATTTGCAGGTAAGACATCAGACTTGTATCATTTTTATGTTAGGTTCTAAAAGTTTTCTTAAAATCATTCTGTCTTGTATATGTGCTTTCAAGTTTTATACGACTTGATAGACTGAACTATGAGCTATCAGGAGTGCTGTTATTACTTTTAGCAGGTCTTATAAATGAGAATGAGAATTGTAAAGAAGCACCCAGATTCTGGGTTTGTTGCAATTACTACTTTATTGTATGTGGCTCACGGTGTCTCTAAATAATTCTTTATAACAGTTTGTTGCATTCGTGCATATTATATTGAGATTTTGAGCAGAAACTGCCTATGAAATGATATTTGTGTATTTCTTTGAAATGATTTTTAGCTCCTCTATGTTATTATGCTGCTGCATAATGATGTTTTGCCTGTCTAGCTTTCAAGAGGGCTTCAGGGCTTTTTAGCTGTAATATTTGTTCCAACAGCCGCCTGTTTTTCTTCCTAAGAAGGACTTGTTGCTGTCAGGAGTTAAGCTCTTGCTGCACAGATATTTTCCTTAAATTCTGCAAAGAACTGTTGTTTATTTGTACTTTGGCTCTAGTCCAGTCTTCTTCCTTGCATGCTGGTGGGGTTTGTGTATTGAGAATTCCTACAATGCTCTCTTGTCCATCTAGACTTTAATCTAGATGTGTGTGTGTGGGGGGGTGGGTCTGTCCTTAACAGGATTTGGGTTAACTGCATCCCGAAAGGTCTTGGTTCAAAGCTTGGCCTCTAGCGTAGGAAACTTTACTGTGACTCATGTATTTTCTTTGAATTTTTGTTTTTACTCCTACATTTTACTTGTAGATAACTTTCTTTTTCCCCCTAATGTTTCCAGCTGTGCTTATATATGGGTCCTAAATGCAAGAGCACAGTTGCTTTTTACCTATGTCCCTGTGCAGTGAGAGGTAGGCTGGCAGATAACATAGTATGGTGTGGACTTGGGTGTCCCTATGGTATCCAGCCAAATAATTCCACGACATTAAACTGGCAGATCAAGATTGCATATGTAGGTGAGTTTAAATGCCAAAACGAAGATTGCTTTTGTAAGCAAAGTTCTTACCTTAGCGAGTTTTCTGATCATTGTGTATTTGAAAATTGGCATCCTACAGAGTGTTTCTATAAGCTTGTGTGATATATACCATAACACACAGGTGTGAAGTACTTGCGGTACAAGATTCCACAGGTTTTGTTAGTGAATGCAATTTTTAATATCAAAGTTTTGGAGGATTTTGGATGAACTGTCTGTTACTTGGAAATAGTCATGTTTGATATTTTTGCTTTATTTCTTTTTTTTATTATTTTTTCAGGAGGGGGGTTGCAATGCGAATATAGAAATTCCCAAGTATATTTCACTTTAGTCATGTGGCAAGGCCATTTATACTTCTGCATTATATGCAAAGTGGAAGCTGTCTTTCTGGTTGAGAAAAAAACCTTGTTTTCTGAAGTTTGTTTAGCTTTCTTCAAGCAAGGATGCTGACTTCTTAAGTTTTTGGGGGATTTTTTAAATATTTTATGTAGATTTCACATTATAGTGCTTATAAAGGAAAGTAGATCAATTAAATTTCTGTATTTGTGAGCATGCTTGGAACCATTTTATTGCAGATTTTTGACAATGCCTTATAGCAGCCTATAGTGAATTGAGGCTTTCTTGCTGGTGTCATGAGGCATGTATTAGTCCTGTGTAAGCTTCTCAGAGTATGTTGATTCTTCGTGTCTGTCCAGTTACTGCATACTACAGGACTGTAAAGAGGGATGGCAATTACTTTGATGACAAGTTTAGAGTGAAGTTATTTTGGTCCTGAGTCTTACAAGCTAGTACAAAGGTACAGTCTAGTTACAAGTAATGTCACCTGGTCAAAATATGTGCACTTTATAATCTTGTGCAGAGTGATTCATCCAGTCTCCTGTAGATTTTTCTTACTGCATTGACATTTCCAGATTGGACCACAGCAGTGTGTTTTTGCCAGTAGTGATGAACCCTGGATGTTAAGGATGGTAAAAGCCTCCACTCTGCTGTTTACTCCTCCTGCTTCCCCAGTGGAACAGGTGTAGGAAGGGCCAGTTAGGCAGCAATGACATTCAGTGTTATCTAATTGGAACCAGAAGGCGTGACAAATAATATAAACAATAGCATATGATATACAAATAATAAATGTGTTTATATAATATAATGTAAAAGAATAAGTACATAAATAATAAAATGTAAATAGTATAAACAAAATAATATTACAAACAAATTCACTTTCTGCAATACTGTATTATCTTTCCACTTAGGGCAGAGATGTTCTGTTTTCCATCTTTTTATGTATTTTGGTGCCTCCACAAGTTATTACAGCCCAGATTGTTTCATGGGTCAGAAAATGGTTCAAAATAGTCTAATTCTGTGTACTGCCTTTCCTAAAATATAGCATTGACTAATAAATTGTCTTATTTTTCTGTTTTAATAAGGGTTGCACTTAAATTGATATGGTTAAAACGAAGTGGTTTGCTGCATTCTCTGTATTGGAGCTTTCCATGGTAAATCCAGTGCTGATGAACTGTATTGCCTGGTGTAATCTTTCTCTTTGTCAGTTATGTAGAGAAGTCTCTGCAGAGTGTGCCATTGTAAAGAAACAGTCCAAATTACATCCTACTCTTCATGAGGATGCACTACCGTGGCTTTAGTAAGGTGTCAGAACTGCAGCTTGTTTGTCCTTCTAGAAAAGTTTGGAAAAGAAGTTTTACAGCCTAGAAACATGTCACTGTTGCAGCACAAACACACAGGCTCAGTCAAGCACTGCCTATCAGAAGGGAATTTGTTTTCTTTCAACAAAAGATTTTCAAACAATCACTCCCTTCTAAAAGATGCCTGTGCCGCCTTTCTTTCTTGATCATTATTGACCACTGATGGAGCTGGCAGTATTCTGCTTGTATTTGTATTGAAAGTAATTTAAAATTTTTGGTTTGGATTGCTGACAATTTTCTCTGGTAATGGTTTTCAGGTACAACTAGCTCCAGCCCCTACCTACATGTATTCCCTCTCTGGTTTTACAGATTTCCATATTTTATCTTTCTCAGTCATGTCTTTTCCAGGCTGAAGATTCATGGTCTCACCTTGTTTGTTACTTGAATGGAGTTGGTTCCATAATTAATCATTCTTGCCATCTTCTATATCTCTTCCACTTGTAATGTATTCTTCTAGAGAAAAGGTACCAAAAGTTAATGTAGTATTCAAGATACAGATGTACCAGAGAGTTTTAGTGTCATAGGATATTTTGTGTTATGTTCTCTCCTGGTTTCCTAATATCCCAGTATATTACATATGTTGGGCTCAGTTTGGTATTGTCCTTCTGTGGCTTTTAGGTTTGGTCTGTTGTACCCTGTAGTGATCCATAGAAGCACGACAACAGTAACATCTTTATAATTATTGCACTTCTATTTCCTGCTAAAGAAAGCATGGAGATACTCTGACTATGAGAACATCCTAAACATGATGTTGTCATACAATGCTGTGAGACTGTGCTTACAGCTGGGACAGTGGGCCAGGCAGCATCCTCTGGGTATCGCTAGTGCAAATGAAGTATGTGGTATGGATATCCATGTGCCCTACACCGCTACGATGTAAGCTCAACCTTGGTAGGACATTCAAACAGTCAAACTAAGAAATTCAGGGTTGTCTCAATGCAGTGGCTGGTTTTATTTACAAAACTGCACTAAAACATGGAACCTCCTGTATTTTGTGGTTTTGTTCTGCACCTTGCTACCCCAGGACAGCAGCAATACTTGTGCCAGGAATTAGTTATCTAGAACAAAACATTTATTGGAAAACTGTTTATCCATTACTATAGCTTGATCCTTTTCTCAGTGTCTTCCATCCACTGTTTGAGTGAAATTGTTAGAAGGCAGGCATAATCAGTAATTTAAAACATCAACTATATTGCTATAAAAATACTCTGCTGTGGTATTTACATATATTTCTTAAAGGTGATTTACATGTCAAGAAAATGCCCTTTTTTCCACCCAAGGATTGGTTTTTTTTGTGTGGTTTTCTTTTTTGTTTGTTTGGTTTTTTTTAAAAAAAAAAAAGGCATAATCACATTCAGCCTCCAGAATATGCAGGACCTGAGGATTGGAGTGGGTTGCAGCTGTCTTCACCCACAGTATTTGGAAATAACTAATGAGTTGAGAAGCCTGCAGCTGGTGGCAAGCACTGTAAATTGTGTGCCTTCTGCTCGCCTCCCTCCTTGGTTTCCTGGAGGACACAGACAGCGAACAAAGGCACCAGGCTGTCTTGTTCAGTGCTATTGCTCTCATGCAGCAGTAATTGAGAGTTAGGGCTGTGTATTGTATGCTGAAGCTATCATACGTGAAGGAATATATTTACTCTTTTTGATGTCTGTAAAAAGGACGTGTGCTTTATTCCAGTAAAATCATAAATAAGTGGGTTTTTACTAAAATTCAGATGACAAATATTGTTATTAGTTGTTCTGCAATTATTATAGTTTGAGTGGACTTACATTTAAGTATTGCTGAATTTAAATGTTAATGTACCGTGCTTATGCTGATTCCTCAAATTGTCCCTGTGAGGTAAGTAAAGTACAATCTTAGCACCTGTGGGAGCACCCTGCTAAAGTTGACTGGCTATTATATGGGTTCTTTAAATAAATGTATTGTTTCTGTTTAGAGGGAGAAATAGGGGAAAATACTATTTTGTGGAAGTCAATAAAACATATTGATTAGCAATGTGATTGAATGTTTTGACTCACTTCGATGTTTCTAGGAAATACTTGCTCAATTCTTCAAGTGTGTATTTGAATACTTAATATGGAAGTTTATCTGAATACCTATTAATGCTTTCTAGATATATTAATTACAGAATGGCCAGAAAAAAATCTATTAAAAGGTTTCTTCAGCCTATTTTCACACATAGTGTAGGTAGGTACTTTAAACGAACAATGAGAAAAAAATTGGGGAGAAGGAAGTATCAGAAAATAACAGCTGATTTTCTGTGAGTGAAAGCAGATTCCTCTGAGAATCCCCCCAGATTTTCCAGGTCCATCTAGCTTGCAAGAAGGGCATTATAAATGTCAAAATGTTTATGAAACCATTAATAACTAATTTGTGTAGCCTTGCTGTGTGAGTTTGGAATTTGAGTCTAGGAAACCTTCGTTCCTCTGTGCTAATGGAAGAATCCAGATTTGAAAACTGGCATGTTACACATGATCTTCAGCTGAAACAATAAATTCCTATAATAGCTCCTCAGTTGTATAAGCACTAGTATGATCTGTTGAATTCAAGTTACATGAGTTAAACATGAAAAATAGGGAAATGGAGTTGTTTTGGAAGGGCTGAGGAAAGTTGATTGGAATTCTTTTGTGTGGATTGCTTTTCCCAGATTCGTTTGGGATTTTCCCAGTGAATAAATACGGAGAATAACTATGAAATCCCTTCAGAACAATGGGAAAGGGAAATACTTTTGCACAGTTCATAATTCATTAGTCACTAATTACCACAGGGTGCAACTGAGGCCAAGAATAAAAGTGGAGAGGAATACGCAGTTATATGATCCTCTATAAACAGAAGAGTTTATATCCTTTCCAGAAAAAAACAAAACAAAAACCAAAAAACAACAACAACAACAAAAAAACAGAATAGGGAAGACCAAACTGTTCACTGCTTGGAGTGGTAGCTCTGTCTTGTGTTATTTGTGTCCTTCCATGAAGCGTCTGTTACTGGCCACTAAGACAGAATATCAGATTAGAGTGGTCTCCTGTATAACTCCGTCTGACAATTCCTGCTCTATAATGTTACAGCGTGCGGGTTTATTTTACATGTGCTTAGGTTCATGCCTTTGTCTACAAGAACTTTATAAGTCACCTAGGGAAAACAGTTCTCCAAAGCACACTACTTCTCCAGTGGAGATGTGATTAAATAATTTCAGTATGCCTCAGAAGAAACATCCATATTTCAGTTTTAATATTCAGAGAGCCGTTTTTTTTTAATTTACGTCTATTTTGCTGCTGATAGTAGTTAATTTTGAATACAGGGGGATGCATTAGAAAGGTGGAGGTTTAGTTTTAATTCATCTTAGAAGCAGTTTACAAATGTGATTCCTTGTGACAACTCTCTGATGGCAGGAGTTGGGGGGGAAAGCTAGTAGCTACTTTTCTGGTGGTATTTCTTTCACTCCGCGTTCTGCCAATTTTATCCTCATTGAAGTTTTTAAAAATGAGACCTTAAACTGTGCTAAACTTTCCTGGGCTTTTCTGTAGCACCCGCCAAGCATTTGTTCTACTTTAAAGCAATTTAAACTTTTACAGCTCTTGGGTGTAATGGTATTCTTAGGTTGATGGTTTTTGTACATTGTGTAAACCTTATTTCTTCTCAGTTACTGAGGTCAGAGTTTTTAATCCTTTCCTAATTTCCAAAGTATCATCTTTACCAACTAATCGCACCCCTCATCAGAAAAACTAAGTAAATCTATACATTGGAAGCATTTGTCATTTTCAATTCTATTGATATTAGCTTTTTTCCCCACTGTATATGACTTGGTAAGCAGTGATGTCTGTTGTAAAGCAGCGCCACGGATGCTGCCTTGTGCCCTCTCAGTGCTTAGCCTGGTGATGTCTCACATACTGCCATTAGGCAGTTTGTAATTTGGGAAGTTAGCTCACTTATGCCTTCTTCCCTTTCTGTTCTGCACATTCTCAGGAGTGGACATATGTTGCAGCTTGAAAAATGTTAGCACACCACTTTCTGTATTATTGCTTTCTCTTCCCCTCCAAAGTTTACAAAGCCAATAGGATAATGCGTATGTCACACAGTGTGCAGCACAAGAAAATTCTGACCTAGAAGGCAGCCCTGGCGTGCTATCGTCGTATAAACAGATAATGAGCACCACTGGTGATCTGCCGTGAATGAGCAGGTTTGATGGTGTGTTCAACACAAACTTAAGTCAGCCTAACAAATGTGCTCCTCCTGCCCTGCTCCGGACTGCTCAGGAGAATCAATTTGGTAGTCTTGAATGGAAGCTTAATACGGTGGGGCATAGAATCTGCCTTTTTTCTGACTCTTGGGGGTTTTTTTTATATTATAGGACTACAAAGCTGATGAAGACCCTGCGTTATTCCAGTCGGTTAAGACGAAGAGAGGACCTTTGGGGCCAAATTGGAAGGTACTAAGAACTGATGTTATGACCTTATGAAATCTTTACCCGCAGAAAAAAGAAGTTCATGTTCCTTAGAGACTAGTACTAGCAATGTTAGTCTTAAAACAGAAGTCAGAAATCGAATACTTTACTTTTTTTGTATTCAGTTAAAATTCCAAATGTGTTAGTAAGCAAAAGCACTGTCTGCTACTTGTTTAACATCACTACTAAATCCAAAGCTATGCAAATTAAATTGGGTTAACTTTATCCTTACTCAAGATTGACATCTGAATATACACTATGATGAATTCCATGGAAGTCATCAGCCTGCTGTGGTAGCCACTGGAGGTGACTTAAAATGCAAAAAAAAAAAAAAATAGTTGTAAACTTCCTTGTATTTAAATGATTACAACTGTGTATTTCTTAGAGCAGGGTAAAAGATAGAACATGTGTATGTTTTACTTAGAATTACCAAAAAGCTAGCAGAAGAGGGTGGCTACTAAACCTAAGCCTGTCTTCACCTTGCCATATTGAATGTCTGGGTATTTTTCACTTGTTTGGAGTGTATACAAAATGCACATGAAAACCTCCAGTATTTCATCATAAGTATTTTCCCCTGGTGAGGTGATACACTGTGTTTGCATTTGTGCATCTGTGTGTGCACGCATGCACAGATGCATCTACCATGTTCTTGAAATTTTCAGTCTGGTGTATGTAATCTTAGTTGTGTTGGGAAATCAATTTTCCACATTCTTTGGTCGTTTACCAATTCTTACGTACTGTCAACGACTACGGTGTGAAAGCTTAGCACTTAGTCACATCCAGTATGAATTTGCTCTGCTTACGTACTCAACTACAGGAAAAGTCATGCTTGAGAACTGGCTCCTTAGTAGGCAGCATAAGTACTGGTGCAGTGTCAATGTCAGAATATGTATGTCTTGCCCATATGTACTTTTAATGCCTGTATACTTTGCTTAACAATTAGCCTAAACAGTTGGTGCAAACACAAAGATGATCCTATCTTGAAATAACTTCGTAGAGTCTGTTGCCTGAGGTCCTCTTCCATTTCCTCCAGAATCTTGCTTGACTCAATTCAGAAACAAATTTCCTGTGGACCAGCATATACCACATGGAACCCAACGACACCTGAACAGCAATGTAAAACTCGCCAGTGCATCCCTACCTCAGTTACAAAGCATGTCCTTCCACAGACAGCCATCAAAGTTCATATATATGTGCCCATCCTAGAAAGAAATGTACTTTGTCTGCTACACCAGATATACTCGTAGAAACTGAGAAGCTAACTGCTGTATACTAGAATAAATATACAGGCAATCTTTCAGGAATAGGCCCCTAGTTCCTGATCAGAATATTTTTTTTTCACTTTTGTCATTACCATATATTAAATATTTCATTGACAGTAGCATAATTTTGCTTCTTGTGTTTAGTGTGTACTGTGATAAATTATGCTTACGTAAATGCTGAGGTTATTTTTTTAACATATTGCAAATGGTGTCTCACTTCTTAAATTTTCTTGTAAAAGCAGTCAGTCTTTCATTACTGAAAAAAGTTCTAAATACGGGGTGAATGTTTCTGTTGAAATACAGTGTGAAGGACTTGCTCTGAGAGGTGTGAATTTTCTTCTAGTTCATTACTTTAGATGTTACCATTAGTTATTTTACCACTAGTTTTTGCAAAGCAGCAAGGTAAGTGTCAGATATTAGAGTAGGATGCATTGGACCAGCAAGCATTTGGTCTCTAATTTCCCATCCTAAAACGTGGTTGTGCAAGCAGAAGTAGGCAAAAGATACACCGCCTTGCTGCTATCAGAAGCTCGACCTGTGTCTTAAGTGTCAAACAACTGACCACTATGTCTGACAGAGCAGAGTCCCCGTTTCCCACTACATGGTACCACACTCGTTCTCAGCTGGCTTGAGGTCATAAATGGAAGCAGCCTGAATTTGAGGACTTAACGTGTCTCTTGTCCCACTGTGGAAGGAGGCGGTAGTTCCAGGGGCACGTTTGTGCAGCGCTGACCATTCACTCCTCTACTTTCATATGTGCTGGTACAGTGGTTTTAATGGCTGTGTGGCAATTAACCTG
>NW_009627279.1:18901-31450 GCF_000690535.1 Cariama cristata | reverse complement strand
GGGTGGCGGGGAAACCAGGTTTTTGTGAGAGGATGGGAAACAGTATGGCAACACAGAGAGCCGTAACAAGACCGTTGAAGGTTTCAGCAGAGCAGAAAGGGTGTGGGCTGCTGAAGCTGACGCTTCACTGCTGTTATGCTGCATTACCAGAAGAAAAGCTTGCGAAGCTACCTCTTGGGTGCTCCACGTATTTTAATTTGTCTTAATGAGAGCTGAGGATGCAGTCAATGTATATCACTGACCTAATTGGTGTTGCCGTAGCTGTTCCTAATGTTGTCTTTTCAACATGACGAAAGTCTATCCTGTGACAGTCCAATTGTACAGACACAAAAGTAATGTGCAATTCTGTTTGAACACCAGAAAACACTTTTTTCTTTTTTTTTTTTTTGCTATGAGGGTGGTTAAACACTGGAACACGTTGCCCAGAGAGGTTGTGGAGCCTCCATCCATGGAGATACTCAAAACCTGACTGGACGCAGTGCTGGTAACCTCCTGTAGGTGACGAGGTCCCTTCCAACCTCAGCAGTGCCGTGATTTTTGCAATCTATACAATCTTAATTCTTCCCTTTGTGTGCCCAAAGACAGAAAATAGTTCTGCTTCAGAAAGTTTCTCAGCTTATAAGTAGCTGGAGATTGGCAGAGTTTCTAAGTGAATTATCAATATTTTCTTCCTTGGGTTTTGTATTTTTACATAGGTTTCTGCCATTAGCTGTTGTCAAAATACTGAGCCAGGTAGACCTTTGGTCTGACTTGCGGGTTTGTTCTGGGCCTGAGCGTTACCTGGAATCTCAGGGAAAAATGAGCATATTGTGTGTTTTGAGATGACGATGAGGGGAGGCATGTATCCAAGCACTCATTATTGTAATACTCTTTCTACCTGAGCTAAGTATTCTTGCTAGCAGGGTGAAATTGTCACAGGGATTATTTTTGTAATCTGCTGAAAATGTGCATCCTGCCTTATATGTTTATTGTTCCTTCCTGCTCAGGAAGGAAGCAGGAGGCTGATGCAGGACTGGCTTGTTTGGGCCTCTGTGACCCAAAGAAAGTGGGGAGTTACTGGTTTGTTTTTAAAAAACAGCTGTAAAATGAGCAGGAGAACTTTGAATGCCTGGAACTGGTGGCAATGAATTTGTATGTTCCATTTAGTTCTGTCCACTTACTAACGCCTGGACTTAGACTTGTGCTGTTTGGGAACACCAAAGAACAGCAGCACTTTGGTTTTAGTTCGTGTATAGAACATCAGTCTTCTGAGGATAATTGGTTTTCATTTAAGTGCTCTCTGGTGATGAGTATTTGTGATTAAAACTTCTGTGTTAAATATGCATATCACCAAGATTTTTATATGTTAGATATATCTCAGTAAATCTTTTTACTGTGTGCACAACCAACAGGAGTTGTCCATTTCATGGTTAAAAGAAATCTGGCTTAAAAATGCCATAAAGTATTTCTACTTATAAGTTTGTTGCGGATGCAAAGATTAAAAAAAATCTGTGGACTGCTTAATTCTTATAGTAATTGCTTATTATTCAAGCCAAACACACTTTTTTTTAAGCTACTATCGGCTTCTTTTTTTGGGTTTGGTTTTGTGTGGTTTTTTTTCTTCCTTATTTTTCCTTCCTCTTTTAGAAGGCTTAGAGTAACCTGACATGCTTTGTTAAACTAAAAACATGATATGGTGTCTTGTGTTACATAAATTTGCATTGTAGGAAAATCACCGTGTATGATGTTACAGGTACTTCAAAGTTGTTTGGATGTAGGAATTATAACCGAAACCTAGGAATTATAGGATACAGTGGTGAGTGTCTCCTGAATTTCCCTCAGTTCATTCTTCTGAGGATCCTTCTTTTGCACAAAGTCCTTGAAGCTCCTTCCAAGCAGTCTTTGAAGTGGAGCTTTGGTTGATCTCACGGCCACCTGTTGCCATTGATAAGGAAGTTCTCTCCCTATTTTTCTCTCAGTAGCAGTCAAAAGGTCTGCAATTCATTATGGAAAAATGAACATGTAGATTATGCCCCACAACCAGAAATTATCTCTACACCTGGGTAAAGACTTCTGGTGGTATCTGCAGAAGAGGGATGTGAGGGAGATGGGAGAGCATGCCAGTGTCTGTATGGACAGAGCAGAAGTGCAGTAAGCTTAAGTGTTATGCTTTTGGGAGAAGTAAATTTGAGGGATGGTTATGTGCTTTTTGTTATCTAAATCTTTTCTAGTATGCATGTGTTCCACCATTGTACTGAGCAGCTTGCTATAACTCGGATTATAATTGCCTTTGCGCAATAGACCCAAAAGTAAGAAACAAAAATAATTTGGTGGTAGATATTGTAATCAACCTTCGTTGTCCTTTCAAAATGTCAGAAAGTATATTACAGTGGAAATCATGAAGATGAAATCCATGTTAAGACTAAGATGTTTGCATCTTACAGATTTAATCTCATTGTATGTTAATCTCTGTTACCCTATGTTCAGACTACAGTGCTAAGTATTTACTAATACTTGGAATTTTAAGTATCATTATAATTCTAGTAATATATACAATTATAATTTATAAATATAATAAAATAATTTACTATAAATTAATAATGTAATTTCTGATTCTAATATATTTAGAGCTATAATTTCTAATAATTACATTAAATTGACTGAAGTAGATTTTTTTAAAAATTAAAAATTCCTTCCCATTATCTATAAACAGAAAGAGCTAGCAACTGATGAAGAGTGTCCTAAAATGTGTGCTTACAAGTTGGTGACTATCAAATTTAAATGGTGGGGACTGCAGAACAAAGTTGAAAACTTTATACAAAAGGTAAGTGCTTCTCCCTTGCTGGGATGTTGCTGGGGAGGTGAGGTTGGAGGTGGGCAGGTAGGTAGGCAGGGTGGTTCTGTGTTGATGTGGGGGTTTTTTGAGGAGAAACGCTGATGAAGTTTCCTGTTGCTCACAGTCAAGCGTTTTCTGTTCATTTCTTCAGCAAGTACAACCCTTTGTGTCTGGATCTACCAGCAGTGGTGTTTCATTGGTGGTACTAGAATAACTTTCTAAGTTAAAAAAGCAAAGGTATAAGCAAGGAGTCTATGTCGTGTAGCTTTAACTCTTGATTTTGTAAACAAAAACACTTGGCAGGAAGAGTGATTATTTTTTTCTTGTAAATTGAAAGTTGCATAAGTCATGTGCTGGTGTTTCTCTAGTATTTTACATTCTAGTTTTCTTAGGAAACTGTTCTTGTGTTTCTGCTCGTTCTAAACTATTTGATTTTTTTGGAATTGAATGCTTGTAAAACCAGGTGTGATGCAGGTACAATCCAGTGCACCAGGCAACTGTGGTGTTTTGACAATTTATGTTTGCATCTTATTTTGTTACTGCTGTATCATCAGAATGTGAATTGTAAACTATTTTTTAAAGTATGACTAAATATTTAAATGTAAACTTATGTGTAGGCAAAGTGTTTAATCTAGACCATCATGCCAGTTCTCTCCTATCCAGAGAAAATGTGCTGTAACAGTGAGTTAACCAAAACATCACATTCGAGTAGCAGTTGGCCATGGTGTTTCCTCACCAACAACCAACGCCAGAGCTTTTTCATTGTGGTGACCAGGGCTCTTAGCTCTGATTGGCCCACACAGCTAACTGCATTAAATGTTCATGAATTTCAAGAAATACGATAGCAAAACCGAAAAGCTTCAAACAATAGTAATTGAAAATGAGGTGGAGAAGGTAGTTTGTGATGACCACAGTCCAAAGTTAAGGGTAAGGAGACATTGGATACTGTCTCTAGGGTGGTGGTGGTTTTGGAAAGGAGTTACCCATCACACATTTCGAACTGAACACTGTTAGGGAGTAAGCTGAGCAGAAGAGCCAAAACTGATTCTGTGGTCTGATGAGGAGTATTTGAAGATACAACTTTTTTTTTTTTTCCCACCTTTTTACCTGAAGCTGATTCATTAGAGGAAGTTACCTCTGTCTGCTAGTTATCAAGAACTGTGTGTTAGATTTGATCAGCATTATTTTTGAGGACAGTCAGCAGCTTGAGTGATGCAAAGTCTGGGCGCAGATGAACAAGACGTGAACTTTAGGTGGCAACCTGGGTAACTGAATACATGCAGAAGTCTGAGTTTTAGTAGTAAAACAGATTTTGGTGTTGTATATACATGACTACTTTTATCAGAGCAGTTGGAAGCAATACTGGTAATTCTGCAGAGTGAATGGTTGATATGATGCATCTTTCATCATCCGAGTTACCATTATAAAAGATGAAATTCCAGGGCACTGGAGACGGACTGAGCTGGCAAGTTGCAGTTCTTCAACATAACATAGTGCGATTTTGAGGATGGCAAGCATTTTGAAATGTGAAACCTACCAATTTAAGTAGAAGAGGTACAGTGAAAATATTCTTTTTTTGTTCAGAACACAGTACCTTAAGGCAAGGGCTGTAGAATCCTTAGCTTGAATATTTATACTCTCAAGGTTTTGAACCTTCGACATTGTGTGTCAGATATTACTGGGTTACTGATTTGGTACAAATTGCAAGCGTGCCATCTTTGGAGTCAGAAGTACTTCCCTTTTTGCTTCTTTCTGGCTTTAGGAATTGGCCGTTCTTTTTTTAACAGTGAGCACAGAACCTGCAACAGTTCTGTCGTAGATTTTTGTACAGTTCCTGCTAAATATTCTAGCTGTTGCGATGCTATGTTTATTCTGTCTAGAGCTATCTTGGGGCTAGAACAGATTTTAAAAGGATTCTTCAGTATTTTCAAGTGACATGAATTGCTGAACTTTCTTGAAACTTTTTTTTGATAGTGAAATTTGTTCATTTTTTTCCATGTTAAAGCATGTGAGAAATTAGATGACTTTAAATTGGATCCAGGAATGTGCGGGGGCTGAACCTGTAGCAGTGTGAAACAGCGTGTGCCTAAAGATTATACTTTTCAAATTGAACAGCTGCAATCACTTCACCAGTCTTTGGCAAAAGTAGGACTATTATCTAATATTTGTTTATCTTCTTAAAGCAAGAAAAAAGGATATTTACCAACTTTCATCGCCAGCTGTTCTGTTGGATTGACAAGTGGATTGATCTGACTATGGAAGACATTAGGAGAATGGAAGATGAAACCCAAAAGGAGCTGGAAGCGGTAAGAATGCTTTTTTTAAGGTTGATCTTTTGTGTGCTATCTACCTGTAGATTTATCTGTTTGGGAATTGACGCAAGTTACGTTGTGTCCATCCCCTTGTGTGTGTTTGGGCAATTGCTGGTGGACGTTACAGCCCCTTTAGTGATTCTCCTGTGCAGACCCATGCACTTCAAGCTTCTGCATACTGTGTTGTGTGAAGCTGGAAGTGGCTGTAAGGTAAATATTTCTGATGTCACTAATTCCAGAATGTCTGTGCTGACCACCTATGGTACCATACCCATTGCACAAAGTCCCATTCAGTGCCCTTTTACCACTTGTCAGTTAGAATCCAGAGCTGTCATCTTGCTTTTCCATCATGTGTCTTGCTTTGTTTAATTTCTAATTATCATTAGATCTGATTATTTTTTTTCTCTTCAAACATGTCTTCAAGCAAGCTTGTATATGTCACATGACAGCAGTTCCACTCATCCTGATTAGCACACCAAAACTGAGAATTTTACTTGCGAAAAGGAAGTCAGTAAAATGAATGGGCTTGAGATAGTGTCAATTTTCATGTTTTAGTGGCTATGAGGACCAAATACATATAGCCTGATCTGTCTTTGGACTGATGTCTAGAAGAACACTCGTCCATAGTTCCCTACTCATTCCTTTAAGTAATTACTCCTTCTGTAATGTCTTTCCAGAGCATGACCTTTGGCACAAACCTTTCTCATTTTGAATCCTGCTGTTTTTTTAAGTTCTTTGCAGTATTTGGATTCACAATTCTGTTTCCTTCCCGTTTTGCCAACTGCTTTATGCCCCAAACCCATTCAGCTTGTCACTTCCCTTCCACTGTCTTGGTTCTTTCAAGACATGATGTGTCTTCAGCTACAACTTGCGTTTTTGCATGGTTTCACTCATTTCAGCTGCCAGACATCTTTAAACAGATTGCCTGGTGCTTTAGACCTACTGTTGAAGTGGTTCTGAAGTGCGTTTTGTGATTTGTGCCTAGCACATGTTTTCTTTTAGTACCGAAACTAGCTGTAGCTCCTCCATCCCTACTTGTTATGCTCTCCATGTTTGGACTTTACAAACTGTGTGGAATCATCTTGCATTGTGTAGAGGTGTTTTCTGGATTTGGAAGAAGTGTTTCTTCACTGTTCTGTGTGTTAATAGGTAGGTGTTATGAGCTGGCAAATCCAAACTTTCTTTTCAAATAAACTGGGGGGTTTGTCTGCTTTGGCAGTTCCCAGAATATGCTTTGGAAAAGAATGATGTTCACTCATTCTTGCAAACATTGTTGCTCTCTCACTGGCATTGGGATATTTTTTATTATGGCAGATGTTCTCTCAAATCATGTGGATTTCTTCTTTAATTCTACTTTATGCCAGAACCTATTCCTAGAGCAACCTATTCCTAGGTGTCTGTGAAGGAGGAAGAGTAACCACTTTCCTCTCTATAACCGATTTTTGTCAGAAGCGTTCTCTTTTGCACACCCATAGTTCTTTTATTTGGAATGAAATGGACTTCATCCAATTTCTCTGAGAAAGGATAGTGGCAGTGTGAGGAGTGCATACAAAGGTATGTATTGGAGAAAGTAAGCAGCACTTGACACATCTGTGTGGATGAGAAAATTTCCCTTTTGTGTCTCTGTGGACTGTGGATGTTTGTTGTCTTTTAGAGAAAGGTCTGGTTCACATTTCTCACTGGTAAGTAACTTCTTTTAAATATTTTTTCAAAATATTTCTGCTTTTTAGTTCTTATCTTAAGCAAAACCCGGATCATGTGTTTCTGGGTGTAACACTTGTCCTCTTTCTTAAATATCAAACGTATCTATTCACTATTTTCTTGCTTTGCAAAGCAATGCAAATAGTTTATTTCAAATAGCTTGTTGCATAAGACATTACCATCAGGAACTTAAGTGTATTACTTGTTGAAAAAGTCAGTTTTTCACAAGAGAAATGTGTTAGTGTAACTAATCAATACAGCTCTTCTATGTGTATTGTGAACTGTGAGAGGAGTGGGGACCTACTGTTAAAATATTTTGTTTTTTCTCAACTGTTATAATAGGAGTATCTACAAACACCTATAAATGATGCAATTTCAAGGTTTTGGTGGTGAAGTGCGTTATTGGAGAATAACCTAAAGGCACAAATGTCACTGCCAAATAAAATATGAATGCTAATTTTATCCCGAATAATTTGGTTTTGTGTCTCATATTCAACTACTTCATCCATTGTGCTAAACAGTAACTTTCGTTAAATCCCATGTATACCAGGAAACATTTGTTTTATGGCCAGGACCTCTGGGAAGTGAGCGCTTAGTGATAAGGTGCTTAATATGACAAGAATATCTTTATGCTTCCATCCCCGCAGAGAAGTAGTCGGCTTTTTTGACAGTGTTGCACCATGCAGTTCTATGATGCTTAAAAACAAACAACAGCAGAAAGCAAGCCTAATAATATTGGCAGCGTTCTGTTTTCTTACATACATTGCTTTCTGTTTCTATTCCCTTTCTCATTAACACCCTTTCTTCTTCCTGGTTTGAACTAGTCTTTCTCTTTGGATTCTGTGCACATTTCAGTTCTTTTGTTGGTCCTGTTCTTTGTCTCAACTTTATTTTTATAGTCAGGATCTCTGCTTTTGTTACTCTTTTGTTACTCTCTGAATCCTCATCAGTGTTCTTCCAGAGTTTCTCTATCCTAGCCCATGCTTTTCTCACTGTTTTTCTTTATCTTTCACTTACTGGTTTATGTATCTGACTCCTGGAGATGAGGAGCACCTATGCTTCATTAAATATACATCAATTAATCAGTGCATAGTAGAAAAGTACCCTGCCAAAGCACTGTGACAGACCTACCTCATGTCTTTGTGAGGGTAGAAATGCTACACTGGGTATTTCGAGGAGTGTGGCTCCATGCTGAAGCGTCACGAGCTGTTAAAAAAATTAAGCAGCATCATTTACAGCTGCTGTACAGTTCCCAGGCTTCCTCACCAAAAAGAAATACTGTATACCCTGTCTCCAGTAAAACTTCAGCGGTAGCTGAGTCTGGTCCTGGTCCTGGCCAGGGAAAAGCAGTCCTGGTCATGTAGATCGTTACTTCTCTCTTACTAACCAACAGCACAATAGGTTCTTTATGTGGTAGCTCACGGTTTTATTTTACGTTTAGATGCGTAAGAAGGGTTCCGTTCGAGGCACTTTGGCTGCTGACGTCTAGAGGAGTTCTCTGTAGGTTCTGAGGCAAATCAAGCTGTGTAAGTCAACTGCTGGATGGAAAAGGAGAAAAGTGATTCATGCTCTGATGGATGGGAATTGCTGGCAGATATCATCTAAATGGACATACATCCAGATAATGCTTATGGGCCTTACCTCCCTCCTGTTTGATAACCTTGTGGTGACCAACAGTTGGAGATGACCCTTGGTGTCCAGGGTACATAAGAGAACTTCTCCACAGATGAGCACTGTACTAGGCTGGGCAGGTGCTCGGTCTGGTGGCAGAATGCCTGAGGCGTGGGCCACGTAACCTGGTTCTTGGTGCTTATCTGGTACAGAAACCCAAAGTACATGACCTGTTGTCATCACCATGCTGGCACTGAGCTCTGAAACCTGCAGGTAGTCTTTTGGGCACAAACCAGAAAAGGCAGTCAGCATCATTTTGCTGCACGGTCAGTAGCGAAGTGATATGTGGACTTAGTACACATAATTTAGGGTAACTGTGGCCTTCAAAGCATGTTAAGTTCTTGAAATCCAGTTCCACACAGATATTTATAAATACAAAATTGTGTTAAAACTGTTACTGCGGGAAACAGGTTGTCCAAGAGTTGGAAGCTTTTGAGCATTTGTGTCCGGTACTTCAATGTTGCTGTTTCCTGCTGTGACTGTTTTTAATACTGCAGATGGGACCCCCAGCCAAAGCAGTTTTAAAATTCTGCTGATTAGCGTGAGGCTCCTCAGAGACTGGAGCTACTGTCCACCTGTGAGGACAGCACCCAAATTAAGATTCCCTAATAAGTCTTGCATTGCTTTGGTGTGATTTGCTCAGTCCTGGTGATGTTTTGACTGCCCTGCCCTATTTTTCCTGGAGATTAGTAAAACTGCCTATTTGGAACTTACTGTTTGAGGAAACTGTTATTAATGCTTAATTGTGTATTTTCTTTCTCCACAGTTACGTAATCAAGGCCAAGTCAGAGGAACAAGTGCTGCCAATGATGAATGATGATGGATTTAACTGTCACATGCAGTGTTGATATACAAATGTGTGTGTGGATGCATGATTATTTGTATATAATTATATATACGCACATGCATACTGAAGGGGGTTGTTACAGTGTCTCCAGGGTACTATACCTGTCCTGAGCAAAGATTCAAAGGAAACTGCTTTCATTATGTATACCCGAAGCAAATAAAAATCAACTGAGTAGTGTCATTTAAAGGATGAATTAACTGCAGAATTATGGCTAACTGGTATGTTTCATGAATGTCAATACTGGACCAATTTATTCCCTACTCTTTTTTTTTTTTTTTTTGCATACACCGGGAAATTCTGGACCATTTTATTCCCTTCTCTTTTTTTTTTTTTTTTTCCATGTCTTGAGTCACTCTGCTATGACTTGCCCACAACTCATTGTAAAGAAACAGATTCAAAGAAGTTAATTTCAGTTTTGTGTCTTCCCTGTGTGATTATTTTTGGAATAGGAACAATGAATGTATTTATAGCTATTTATTTCTGAATTATCATTATCCTATAGTCAAATCCAAAAAAAATTTCTATTAGTGGAAATTGGAAGACTTTTACTGTTGAATAAGTTTAACCCAAACTTTACCCATTCACTGATTTAAAAGAAAAAAAAAAAAATCATGTTTTATTGGACTTTTGTACATTGAAATGCTAATGTTTTTCTTCATTAAAATTGGCAAGATTACAGAAAAATGGCTTGTGATTTATAAAATAATTGCAACTTGATATTTTCCAGAAGCTGACTTTTTAGACAAAGGTACTGACAATACTTGTAGAATATTTCTAGTATATCTTGGGCCATGCAGTGAAAGTGAAAGGCGATGACAGCCCTTCCCAAAAGTAATACTTCCTGTTACTGAAATCCCTGTTTTCCAGAGTTTCACTTTGGAAGCTATGCAAATGGTCTTGATTTCACACACATTACGCAATGGAATATAATTGTGATTTTAGCTCTTTTCATGTTGAAAATACACTTTAAAAGAGATGTATACTTTCAGATATGATGAAAGTGTAAATTGTAGCATCTGACGTATTTCTCTTGATATTTGTTAGGAGTAGACACACAAAAGAAAAGATGGTATAAATAAAGACCACCTGTAGATAACTCAAATAGGGAAAATGTCTTCAGCATTTTTTTAAGGAAATATTCAGAGCATATCATAGATATATATTATCAAAATGCTTGCTAGATCAGAAAAATTATTTTAAAAGCACTAGTTAGATAAAGTTCTATTAATGCCTGGTTTCTTCGCAGCATCCCCAGAAACCTTGGTGGGGCAAGCTTTGCTTAAGCTTCTATCTTCATAATGTCACATACTTTCCAGTATTTTGGAATCATTTTGGACCTACTTTGCATACAAAAGGAGCGATCTGATTTCCATTATGGTCAGTGACAAAAGTTGTCCTCAAATTCCAGAGCAGGCCAGGTCTGTCCTACGACTTGCCCTGACGATGTGCCTGCCTGCTGCGGGTGCCAGGCGCTGGTGAGGCTGCCAGGCTGCGGGCATTTGTACCTCTTTCCTCTGTAACTGAACCCTCCTACCCTCCGTGCTGCAAAATTAATTTCTATTTTTTCTTTTTTTCCTTTCTGGATTAGCAGTTAAATGGTTATTTGTCCTCTGTACCATCAGGAGGTTGGTTTTGTAAATATACATAGACACATGCGCACACATACACACATGCATATGATTTTAGCAGTGTTTGTAGCCAGGAGGGTGGCTGCACACCTGGGAACCCAAGGGATCAGTTCTCTCTTTGGTGCTGGAATATGAGTCCCGTTGTCATTAATGTGAGTCTTAATGCAAACTGAGGGAAAGGGACCCTGCAACTTTCATGTTTTTGGACTAGTTGTGAACATTTGAGAGAATCTTGTAGTGAATGTAAAATGTTTAGTTTACTTTGGCAGTCTCTGGTGTGACCTACGTACAGTAAAACAGTCAATGAAATTTAATTAAATAAATTTGATCATAAAATGCTCTGTCTCTTGTCTTAGGTATTAGTGTTTGCAGTTTGCTAATGAGCTGACATTTAGTGTTATTGAGCTGAACGAGAAGGTTGGAAGTCCTCTAAGGATGTACTCCAGTGTTTGCGAGCTCAAACCTGTGTTTCAATGTTAGTGGCGATTGGGGGGAGGGAAGGGCTTGTTTGGATTTTTGTTTTGTTTCAGGATTTCAAGCTGAGCAACACATACTTAGCTGGAACCTCGCCGCTACCTAGAGTAAGGAGATGTTTTGCTTTTGTTGTGTATTGTGGCTGCCTACCTTCGTGTGCCAGGCTGGCAGTTTTGCAGATGCGTGTGTTTGATGCTCTTGGTCTACAGCAGCTCTCTGGTCTGTGGCTGTCTTCATGTGTTACAGCTGCTGGTAATTCTGCATCTTGCTTGTGCAAGGAAAGGGTCACCCTGCTGTGCAGAGAGGACGGGGTGCTGGAAGGAGGAGGCTGCAGCACTGCCAAGTTGGCGTTAGGGGTTGGAGGCATTGGAAGTCACCTTGCCCATGCAGAGGCATGGCTCCTGCAGACTGAAGTAGTGAAGAACTGCTCTTGCAGAATGCCTGCGGAAGTGGCACATAAATTTGCGGGTCTCTTGGCAAGGATGTCCGAGAAACCTATAAAGCTGGGGTAAGATCACATGAATATAGAATATGTATGTATGGGGTGTGGGGGAACAGTTGGGCAATTACAGGCCTGTTTAGTCTGGTGTCAATGACATGCAAAGCTTCAGAACAGACTTCTGGAGAAATAATTAGAAATGGAGTAAGTAATAAAAAATTAAGAGGCAGCTTGCAAGTAGGTTGCACCGAATGATTGTGTTATGTGCCAGAGCACTTGCAGTGGTCCTCAGGAGAATAAAGAGCTGTATTAGACTGGGAGAGGTGAAGCCACTCAGCACCAGAGGTGGAGTCCGGATGGGAGAAGGGGGTTGTGGGGGCTGACGAGGGGCAGGGAGGGCGGCCGAGGTGGCAGAGGCACCTGCTGGAGTTGAGAGAGGCTCATGGAGGAGTTTGTGTTTCTGCCCGGCAGTGCTGGCCTTCCCTGGCTCCATCACCCACCAGCTGCCTCTCCTGGTAAGTTAGCTGGCCTCAAGACAAGGAGCAGAAACTCATTAACGCCAAATAAAACCATTGTCCCACGGGGCAGTGGGCTGCCAATATGCTGAAGCTGCTGGATTTCAGAAAGCATTTGTAAGTTTTTTTTTTAAAGGTTTCTTACCC
>NW_009627279.1:12169-18870 GCF_000690535.1 Cariama cristata | reverse complement strand
CGCCCTAAAATACATAATTGTCATTATGTAGCGTGGGGTCCTCTTGCTCCCCGTTTGGGCCCCAGTAAGTGCTACAAGAGCTACGGAGTGGAACAAGAAGACACTTTGTGCTTGGTACATACCAGACAAAAGCTTGCCTCTTGGTGCCTGTTGGAACCTGGGTCTGGCCTCCCCTCCCTGGCTTCAACTTCCTTATATTGGAGTGTCCCAGTAACGACCTAGTCCTTATTTCCAGTATTTTAAAATAACCTAACTGCTGATCTGAGGAAGAGGTGATCAGAATTGTGGCAGGAAAAATACTCTCTTCAGTCATATAACTGATGAATTATAAAAAGGCTTCAGAGTAACTGCTGCTTATTGCAAGGCATCTTCACAGTTTTTACAATAGTGTAACTTTTCCTTTCAGGTCCCAGTATTTCCTGATGAAAGCTTGAGTTAAACTGGTGTCTGTGTTGCTGCTTAGAATTGTCTGCAGCAAGGCTTTACTCCTGTATGTGTATATATATATTCCCCCCCCACACACCTCTTTTCAACACTTGTCACGCATGAGCTATCGCTGACGCTGTAGCTGGCACTGGGCTTACTACCTGTCCCGGCTGACCGGGTCTGCTCAGGGTTTGGCCCCTGACCACAGAGGCTGCCAAGTGGCTAGGGCTGAGGGATGCGGGGCATGGCAGGGGCAGCTGGAGCAGGAGCTGCTGTCGCCCCTGAGCACTGGGATGTACAGTGGATATATGTTAGGGGATGCTGGAAGTGATTTCCAGTGATGCTTTAGTCCAAAGAGGTACCGCAGAGACACAAGCTTTGCTCTACAGCAGTGGGTGCAAGGGGCAGAGGGTTTTGCACTGAGGCTTGATCCCCCAGCGGGAAGCGGACTGGCACCTCAGCAGCTGGAGGCTGGCTCCAGGGAAGAGCAGCAGCTACAGCAAGAAAACAGTTTAAACTGACTACTTGTTTTTCTGCTTTCAGCAGTGAGTCTGTCAGCAGGAAGGATGCTTATTTTACCTGAACAAAAGTCAAAGGGCTCTGGATCAAGTAGGAAGGAAGATGCATGTGCCTCCATCCCTGGTCTGGCATTGGAAACTTGCAGCTGGCACTCGCTAACGCTCCTTGAGGGTGGCACCAAGGCAGGAGAGGGTGCGTGGAGACCCCCTTGATCTGGGTACCTGGGCCATTCACAGCCGCTCCTCGACGTCTGGGGAGCAGGAGCTTGTAAAGGGAGGGGTGTTGGTGTACGGCTTGGTGTTACCGAGGGAGGCTTGGGCTGTGACCCCCATGGCAGGGGCTGCCTTCTGCTCAGGGGGCAGGAGGAGGGGGGGCTGCATGCAGGGCTGCCCTGCTCTCGGGGTTCGGTGCTGAGCCCCAGCTTGGCCTGGAAGGGCCCTGCCTGCTCTGGGTTTGGTGATGCCCCAACCGCTGCCTTCAGGGCACTTTTTTGGGGGGGCAGACATGTGGTGATGGGCAGTGTGATTCACATGGGTTTTTTCTTGGTGGAAGGCTCAGAGCAAGGAAATGCCACTTCCTCGGGATGTTCTGAATATAATACAAAGCCTGACCCACCATATAAACTGAGCAGTGCCACTCTGATCTGTGTTTGGCTCAGCACGGTCCTCTTAGGTTAAGCAGGAAGAGTTTCCCACAAACATATTTTCAGACTGGTCCCTGGACCACTACACCACCACTGTGTGAAATCGGTTCTTTGAGGTGCTGTCGGGTGCAGCTGAGCCCTCATAGCTGTTTTAACATGTGTGGGCACGGCTCGGACTTTCTGTGGGCAGACTTCTGCCTGCTAAGGTTGTATGATCGCCTGTGATAAATTGAAACTTCTATGGCTCTTTCTGGCAAATGCAAAACTTGAGGGTTGTTGGTTTTTGGTTTTTTTCACTACACAGCTTGTTTAGCTTCCAGATGGCAAACCAACATGAAGTAATGGAAGTGCAACACAGTTTTGTTATAATGGATATGTAAACGTGATATATATTCACTGCAATAGACTTATTGCAGTGAGACATATTCCAGCAGTAACCTTTTAAATCCATCACTTGGCTGCACTTAAGTGTGGTCTGAAAGGGACTTGTAAGGAATTTGGGTTTTTTTTCTGGAGGGTTTTTTTAATTATTGAAAAAGGGGAACGTTCTCCAACTTTTACCTTAATATGTGGACTGGCAAACGTCAGAAAAAGATCTACTGAAATTTGCGGTTAGGGATTTTGGGTACGTTGTGTTTTTCCACCTCAACGCCTTTCTAAGTACTCTCTGAGCAGTCTGGAAATGTCTCTGATAAGACAACTTACTATGAATTTCCCAAAACTCTGTTGATTCAGCCATATTTAGGAGCTACATCATCTACTCGGAAGTGCTCTTGCTCCTCTGTGTCGCATGCCACTGGCAGGGGTGAGCACGGTCGGGTCCTCAAGCATTCCCACCATTCTGGGATTCCTGGCTCCAGCATCACCCATTTTGCCGTGCCCATCACTGCCAAATCTGCATTTCCAGAGGTGAGCACCAGTGTCTAAAGTGTAGTTTTTCTTCCTCTTCACTCTGTGGAATAACTCTTCCACTGTTTCTGTGACTAAATGGGGCAGGCTTTGCAGCCTCCTTCCCTTTTGTACAAAGGTGCTGAGGGCACCAAGGTGATCTCCCCACAGGGGCTTAGTGCCAAGTTACTTGGGAGCGGTGCCATTTCTCCCTGGTTTTAACTTCTTTTTTTTTAAAAATAAAAATTAAAAAATGGAAAAAAAAAAAAGCAGAAAGGCAGGTGACACCTTTGCTCTTGTTGGCAGCTGCTGGGTCTCCTGCAGTGAAATGATGTGACACCATCTCTTCCTTTGGCCACTATATTTATTTGGCAGGATCCGAGATCAGGCACGGTTTGCAGAGGGGGAACCGCTGGTGTCCAGCTCTCGCACAGGTGGCGGTAGATGCTTTTGGTCTGATGCCAATGCTTCATGTTTGCAATAACTACTAAAGCAACTGTAAAGCAAGAGAACCGAGTTAATATTCTCATCAAATTCTTATTCAAAGTGAACACTGAGCCCCTCTGAACATTACTTCAGCGAGGCCAGTCCTCAGTATAAACAAGCGCTTTGGCAGAAACGCTGACAATATTTTTAATGTGCCCTTGCAAAACTGCCGGCTACACGTTATCTTTGCTTACAGCTCTGGGCCTTGACCCTGACTATTCACTGCAGTGAAAAACAGACCCGGGAGGGACAGGGATGTGGGTGCAAAACACCAAGCTGACAAATTCTAAGCAAGAAAGAAAACCCCCAGCATTTAATTGTAAGTAATTGTAAGTCTGATGGGGAGCGGCTGAGGGAGCTGAGGGGGTTTGGTCTGGAGAAGAGGAGGCTGAGGGGAGACCTGATCGCTCTCTACAACGACCTGAAAGGAGGGGGTAGCCAGGTGGGGGTCGGTCTCTTCTCCCAGGCAACTGGTGACAGGACAAGAGGGCATGGTCTGAAACTGCACCAGGGGAAGTTCAGGCTAGAAATGAGGAGGCATTTCTTCCCAGAAAGGGTCGTTAGGCGTTGGAATGGGCTGCCCAGGGAGGTGGTGGAGTCCCCATCCCTGGAGGTGTTTAAGAAAAGACTGGACGTGGCACTTGGTGCCATGGTCTGGTGACATGGGGGTGTTAGGGCAAAGGTTGGACTCGATGATCCCAGAGGTCTCTTCCAGTCAAATCGATTCTGTGATTCTGTAATTAAACTTCAGGAGAAAACACCTCCAAATGAGCCACTGCCTTCTGGCTACCCCTGCCCAGTGGGTCCCAGGCCGTAAGTCTGACAGCACATTGCACTTGGGGCAGCCCCACTTTTCCCTACCCTCTCAAGGTCCATCTGCGTGGGCCAGCTTAGCCCACAATCACAGGGCAATGCAGACGTTTGAGCTGAGCTGCCTGCGTTTGCCTGAAGAATGGAGGGCTAGCGCAGAGAAATTGTACCTGTCTGCTCACCCCCTCGGAAACTGCTACTGGGGACCAAGCATGAGCCAAGCCCCGGGCACCAGCACCAGGACCGGTGCCTTCCTAGGGCCTTCGTGGCTGAACCCACTCAGTGTATCCAAGTGGTATGGAGAGACTGGCAGGTTTGTCTGTGGCGAAGGAGGTCTCTGCTGTTCAGAGGCTCCAGAGAGGAGAGGAACCGTGAGCCCTCAGGAGGTGACAATTGCTGGGCTGCCTTGTCAGTGAGTCTTCCTTTAAAATTTATTTTAGAAAGCTTTTTCCCAGGCACTGTCAATTTGTGTTTCAGAGGAAAGCTCGGAGACTTTCCTGTAGGAGGCAAGGCTCCTGGCTGGGCCCCCCCGGAGGATGCAGACCCCTGATTTTTGTTTTGATGGAGCAAAACCCCTGAGAGCTGAGGGTAGGTATTAGAGCTCTTTTGTTTCTTTGTCTGTTCACCTGTTTGTGTTCGAGGACCTTCTCTCAGCCTCTTGAACCAGCAACAGAACCTTTGAGCAACTGTAAATGCTTTTTAAACTGTCCCTTAACTTTGTGTTAATTTTGGCTACAAGGAAAATATAGAAACATGCTAAAAGGACTAAATGCAATGCAACAAGGTGTCTATTTATAGCAGTTCAACAGTTTGTTCCTCTTGGGACACTAGACCACATAAAAAATGTATAAATAAACATCTGAGAGATACACAATAGACAAGAGAGATGGGGGGGGCTTCTGCGTGTGGGCATGTGCCAGCGTGGGAGCACGAGCACTGGGAATGCTGGAATTGCAGAGGGACCTGGCCTGGCTGTTACAGTTTACCTCGATGGTAGAAATCTCTCCAGTGATTGAATGAGGATTTTTTTAATCACCTGCTGAAATGCAGTTGTTCTGGCTGGACTCTCCCGGGCCACATGAAACACTCGGTATGAGTGGGGGAAAAAAAATAGCTGTCAAGGATTTGATGTTGCATTTCCATCACACTTCTAAAAACTGAAATGAATTCAGTTCCTGTTGTGCTTTACCCTACCGCTCCACAGGGCAAAATCCTGCTCCAGAACAGTTTCACAAGACTGAAAGACCAAATCCTGTCTCTGTCCCCCCAAATGGGACTAGAACAGCTTCTCAGGAGAGGTTTGTGTAGTTCCCTTAAATATTGGTGAACTGTGCTAAAACTATTTGTGTCTCCTGTTGGTAGCTTCAGCAAACGAGCTTGCTGGCAGGAAATAACAAGCTGTTGGCTTTGATGCCGTGGCTGTGCAGGTCCAGGCAGCGTGGGCTGTGCCAGCCCGGTGAGTGCTGGGTCCAGCCCGGCCAGCACCGCAGGCATCGGTACTTGCGATCGATGGCTTGGGACTGAGATATTTAAAACCTTATCTGTATTCAGTAAACAACAGAGATGATCATCAGAGAAGGTGACGGTCTGTTTGCAGGTGGAGGGAAAGTTCCTGCCGGCAGCACAGCCAGCCCTGTTCCTGACTCTGGGCTGCGCCCGCCACGGTGGGTGATACCAGTCGGAAATGTTATCTGGCCATGTGCAGCTTCTGTGTTCTGTGGTGGTGGTAGATTTGTAGTTTTAACACCTCAGCGCACTGCTGTTATCTGCCAACATCCACCAGCAAAAGCGGAGGGTTAATATTGCTCCCGTCACCCAAAATCTTCGTGTTTGCAACGCCTGAACTTGTGACGGGCAGCAGTCTGGCACCAACACACGCCTTGGGATGGTCACAGTGTGTCAAATGGGCGGATAAACCTGTGTCGGGTCTGGTGGTGAGGTATAAGAGCTTCCATCTCTTGGCTTTGCATCCTTTGAACCCCAGAGCTGCTGAGCAGCATTGTCTTAAGGCCTTATTCCTACTTCATTTTTAACCGTGCCTGACAGATGGATTTTAACATCCTGACCTCTCCTCAAAGAGCTCGACTGAGTAAGTGCTTCACTTTAAATATTGAAATAGTATGATTAGGCTTGTCAGGAAGAATAAAACAGCTCTGTAACTTATAAGAAGCTTGCAACCTGTTTGTTGCAGCGCTTAGCTCTGCAGATGCTGGCTGTGACACGGCACGCCAGCTCCCCGTGCTCTCCTGGGGCAAGGAGGCATTAAAGGAGTGGATTTTGCTCAGGGTTAATCAAGGCGGGATACTGGATGCTGACTAAAGCCTGAGGTCCGCGGGTCCACCCTGATGGGGAGCCCACACACGAGGCTGAGCTGGCACCACAGAGCAGGGAGATCCCTGGCAGTTTGTGCCCTTGGGGGGCTACAGCCCCAGAGGTGCTGGGCTGTGCTGGGTGTGTTGGCAGGAGGGCGGGTTCCCGCAGAACGAGCTGCTAGAGACGATCCGTGGGAATAAAGCCTTGTCTGTGTCAGGAGGCGTGCGGAGAGCTCCATCGTCTGCCACATGAACCAGCATCGTGGGCTGAAGGCAGGCACAAGATGTGATGCGGTCACCGGTGCCTGGAGGATGCAGATACAATCCAAAGCAGTCTTAAGTGATGCTGACCACCACATGTTAAATTTTCATGCTGTCATCCTCACTTGACAGTTATGATTTTCGAAGAAAGGCTGGTGTTTGCGTAGGTGTGCTTGGGGAGAGGTTTCAGCACCAGGTGGGTGTGTGGTGCCCATGGCTGCCAGCCAGGCTCCGTCCCACCACTAACAGCAGGAACAGCTTGTTAGCTGATGCCAAATTGCTCTGGTGTCAGTTCCTTTTGTTTGCTGTTGCTGTTTCACATGAACTAATTTCAGCGTCTTCCTTCTGTTCCAGCC
>NW_009627279.1:5502-12137 GCF_000690535.1 Cariama cristata | reverse complement strand
GACACCGCAGCCCTTTCCCACTGCAGGCTCGCCTCTGCTGCACGGGGACCTGTATTTCTTAGAGACATCTCTGCTTCCCTTCTCACCAAACCCTAAAAATATCATTTTGCATGTCCTGGCCACCACAAAAGCGGAGAGCTCTGCAGAGCCCCTGGGCTGTGGGTGAGGCTGGGTGTCCACAGCACAGACCCCACAGGTTTGCAACAAGTTGGAAATACCGGAGCCCTTGTGCGCAGGGCCATCCCGGGGGAAGCTGCTGGGGCTCTGCCCTGCCTGGAGACAGATGCAGGCGTGCGTGGGTGCCGGTGCCAGCCCCGTGGGTTTTTTTTCCCTCCTGTACCTCCTGTTCTCAGCTGCTCTGATTGTATTTTTAGCTGAGAGGAAAAACTTGTGGCTGATTTGTGGTTATAGCAGTTGACATTTCTATGTATCACTAAATCATAATTGCTTGGTCGGAAGTGATTGAACATTAAAAATTAAATGCCCATGTCAGTTATGCTGGTAAGCAGCACCTTTCTGCGTGTGGCTGGTGTTCATCTCTGCAAAGGCGTGGGAGGGTTTGGAGCTGGGTGGTATATGGAAAAGCCTAGTGATGTTAAAACTGTGTTTTGTTCAATTACATATTGGTGGACAAGGTCCTAATGGCTTTTATTTGCTCTTCCCCGTTAACTCTGTGGTGTATGAATATTAGTGCCTTTCACTGAACTACAGAGGGTTTCGCTGTTCTCTAGGTTACGATGTACAGAGCTCCTTAAGTGGGCACAGGTGACGTTGATTCGGGAGCACATCGGGAATTGCACTGAGGAAAGGCTAAGCTGGGAGTTGGAAAACTGTGAGTGCCTCTTTCCTACAGTGACTGCTTGGAGGAGAAAAAGACTCCGACAGAGGCTGCCAAAAGCGCTCGGGGCAGTTCTGCAGCAGCCACCGGCTGCCCGTGACTCGCTGGGTTCAGATGCAGCATTTGGGAGTGAAGCCCGTTGCTTTCTGGGCTCGTTTGTCCATCACCAGCGTCACTACCCGTCTGTATTTTTGTTAGCGCAAAGCTCCTTAAGAAACAGGCTCCAAAGTAATGTATTGGATTAATGTAGTTTGCCATGTTCACATGATTTTGAAAGGCATTTCCTTTTAAAAAAGTTCTAAGCTGTTCTCTGTTTTGCAGATGCAACTCCCCCTTTCCATCTTCCTCGTGGAGCAGAAGACCACCACGGTCCCACTGGCTTCTTGATTTTGTAACCACACGGCTAACGGCATTGCTACAGCTGCAGAGCCAACGCCAGTTTGCCATTTCCTTTGCTATCTCCTAAAACTTGCTACAACGAAAAAGAAAGAGCTCAGATGTTAGCGGGGACAGGGCTGTTTGGTTGCTGGGTTTCCTGCCACTCAGAATCTCTGCAATGTGAAATACTCTGTTACAGTCCACATACTCTAAATCGAGCTTTAGTAGGGCAACATGTTAAAAGGAAGAAAATTTTTATTTTATATCACTCATAGGCGCTATTTAAACTTCAGTCTTGGTCCCGTGGTTCCTGCAGTAACCACCTCTCCCCCCAACCCCTTTTATAAAGTACCAAGGGATTACAGCTGGAATAGCGGGTCAGGAGGAAATCAGAATGCCGTCTCTGCTCACCACAAACCCATCAGCAAAACCTTTTCCTCACGTGTCTGATAATTTGCCAGCTTCCTTGAAAAGGATCTGTAGCCAGCATTAATTAGGGTGGGATGTTTGTTAATTGCTTGTGCTTTAAAATAAATACGGATATACCTGAGGAAGTAAAAGAAAAGTCAGCTGGAGCACCTCGGGTACAGCAGCACGCAGCCATGGATCACTCCCAGGAGTTTTTGTAGCATGAATTCATTTTGTCACTGCATTTCAACACATCCTTTCTTTTTAAAAAAGTGATTCCTGAAATCTTGTACCAGTAAACAGTCTTTTATTTGAGGCTTTTGGTAGCAGAATCAATATTTACAATATTTCTTCGCAATTTATGCTATTCTGTTTAGGTAAAAAATATTATTTCTGTTGCTCTATTTGAGGTAGGAATGAACATGATATATTCCACGAGCTTCTAGCAACTGAGAGAAGTGAGATTTAAAGGTGAGCATTAGACAATTTCCTAATATGACAGATACTTTTGAGTGTCTCAGGATTCAGAATATTTCATACAAATAAGCACGTGTTATCTATTTTTTCTGAATTTCCATTAGCATTAACATTATTTTCTGAAAGAGTAAACTTGTTCTTTCTTTTTTTTAGAAGAAACTGGTAAAATTGGGTGAAATGTATTTGCTGGCACAGAATTATGAAAATAAGAGGATGTGTGTATATGGACACATATATACATATATATACATACACACTACCCAGTGAAGTTACTTGCCATTTTTCTGGCTTGCCTTTGTGTGTTTTTAGCTAAGTTACATTTATGAATACAGCAGCTGGCATTAGGTTTTTTGTCACAACTTTCCCTCTCTGCATGCATTTGTATCAGAAGTCAGAGCATGCAGGCGTCAGGCTGTTCCAATTTTGAGACTGCATCGTAAACTTTTAGCACAATAGAAAGAAATATAAATAGTATTCAGTCAATTAGAGAGTCTTCTTATCTCAAAAGCATTTAAATTGTAACCAGGAAATACCAGCTCACTGCACATAATACATTTCTAATTGCTAGAAAACCTTTTAAAACCCTTTCAGATGCAGGTTTCAGGAACGAGTATCTTGTGGGGACAGACACTAGCATTTCCAAATAGTCAGGGCTGACAAAATGAAATACGGGCTGTAATTCTGCAACTTCTGCTAGATGAGGAAAAATAACCGAGTGTTTGTTACGCGGTCTTCAAATTCAAATAAAGCTTTATCTCCAGCACCTATTATGCAGCATTTGTATTGGGCAATTAGCTAAAGCAGCCATTTATTTTCACTTTCCATTAATTGGTAGATAATCGTGTCTCCCAAAGTTAACATTAGCTTTAGCAAATGATGATGCATTGTGAAAGTTCAAGCCATCCTATTCCTTTTTAGAGTATTCCTATGCCAGCACCGCCATCCTGGGGTCGTCTTTGCTTGAAGAGAGTCAAGCGAATAAAGGCTCATCCTGTTTTCAGCTGCGCAGTAGCAAGCAGCTGTCAGACACATTTTGGATGTTTCGATGGTTTTGAAGTGCCGGTGGCCACCCAGACAAACGACCCCATCTCAACCAAGGCGTTATTTTTTCAGTTGAAAGAGGAGCTGAGATATTGACATTTTATGGAGCTTTTATGGTCACACAATGTTTCAGCTGGTGGCCGAGGGGTTCGGTCCTGATCAGAGCAGCACCAGCTTTGAAGCGGGATCAGGTCATCCAGTGCTGTGTCCTGGGCGGAGGACGTCTCCCTGTGGCCAGGGGTCCCACGGCTCGACCAGGCACTGTCCCCCGGCTGACGGCCTTCCTGGTGAGGCGTCTGCCCTGGTGCCCATCAGATCTCCGGTGCTGCAGCCTGTGCCCGCTGGTGCTGCCCCAGCAGGTACTGGGATGTCTGTCGAGATGCACCACGTGGTTATGGGTGACTTACGTGGGGGGTGGGGGGCAAGAACCTATTGATTTGGTGGTTGGAATCAAATGATCTATGGAGAGGCTGTGGATAATTTTATGGCATATCTTTGTTTCTTCTGACATAGAAATCTGCCGTTTTCTATGTGCTTGTATTTTGTATCAATAACATTTTTCCCAAGGAGTCTTTTTTCTTAGGAACTATGCTAGAATTACTTGAAAGACTTTTTCCATTCTCACACTTTTATTTTAACAAAATTTTTCAATAAAGAACAATAAAACATAGTGATAGTGATTGCTACACTTTTGTTGACCACTGCAAAAATTTCAGTGGCTGCTATCAGCATTTTTATATTAATCTGACAAAGCAATGTCTTTTTTTTTTTAAAAAAAAAAAAATTCTTCAAAAATTAGAGTTTTCTGAGATCCTGCACAAAGGACTTGGTCCCAACCAACACAGTGGCTGGAGAAAATGAATGGCTTTCTGCAAAGACAGCTCAGGCTTAGTGCTGCTGGGTGAGCGAAGGCTCTCAGACATGCTCCTGTCTCCTCTGCCTCTCTGCCCATTTTCCAGCCCCTGCCCTGGGGAACCGCCTGCTGCTCTGCTCCCTGGCCCCAAGCAGGGCTTATGGAACCCTACTGTAAAACTGAGGGCACTCAGATGCCATGCAAATTCACTATTTATGCCTCTATCATTAATTAATCTTTCTGTGAGTTTCCTTTTGGGAATGCTATTTCTCTCTTGGGCCACAGAGGCAAAAAAAAAAACCAAACACGCGCATGTGCCAAGGTTTTTATGGCAAAGTCCGAAACTTGGGGCTGTAACTGATTTTTTTTTTTTTTTTTTTTAATTCAGTGCATGCAATTCAATAGAGTCTTCTCTATTGAATTACGTCTCAAGAGACAGAAAAATATTTCCTTTGTACTTTTGTAACTCTTTATGAAAGACTTTCTACTTGCTTGAATTTATATGGCAAATGAATTTTAATCAACAGCAACTAAAGATGTCAAGTATGTCAAGACTGACTTTGTCAAGACCATAGGGTTGTCCTGAAAGGTTTGACTCGGCTTTATTCACGCTTAGGCTGGAAATGCACAATTTTAAAGGAACTTGCCAAAGTTAAGGAAAGCGTCCCTTTACACAAGGAGAAGAGGATGTCTCTAAGCTCTGAGGAGAGCAGGAAATCAAGCGGAGATTATCCAGAGGACGATGACTGCCATGCCTGTCACCGGGGCGTTTACCCACTGGGTATATTTTATCCATATATTACTCTTGATAGCCTCCTCTCCTTCTTGTTACCTGCAGCAGGCAAATTCAATGTGTAAACCATACTGAGAACAAAGTTCTGGCACTCGCAATAATGTAAAAGAAGAATACGTCAAACCAACTTTTGGAGGCGTATTTTCAATGACTTTCACCTGAGGCATTGCCTACATGAGGACAAACTGGACCCTTAATTTGACTTGAGTGAAATTCTGATAGTTCTGGTATCTGCAGGACCCTGTATCACTTAACACTGCCTCCCTTGGAATAGTGGGTTACGGTTCTGATGTTCCTCCCGTTTCCACCATAGAGATGCGCCGGAAGTGGCTATCGTAATGTATACACCCCCCAGGCAATAGAGACAGGAATGATTTGCTGGTGTAAGGGTATGTATTTTACATTTTGCTTTGCAATGCACTCTGCTGACAGATTCTGGAAGTAGTTCTGCTATTGCCCTATGTTTTATTTTCTGGTACTTGTTCTTCTGCTTGTTTTGATACTTGCACTTACTCTGCTTTGTTCCTCTTTCCCCCCCCCTTTTTCCGAGATATGCTGTATTTTTTTCAAAATGCAAAACTCAACATGCATCTGCACAGTCCTAAACACAGGTCAGCTATTTGCCTTCCATGCTTCAAAGCAGCTGTGGATTTCTCATTGCTACAAGGACAGTAAACTCAATTTTTATTTGAAAACTTTATTTCTTCAGGTTGGAGACATGTTTCTTTCTAGAATGCTATCTACTTTTGTTTCTTTAATTCTTCTCTCTAAAATTATATGGCTTTCTGTTTTAGAATTGCATATCCAAGACTTGAACAAGAAATTCAAGGCATTTGTTGAATTTGAACTTTGCAGTGCTTCTCCAATCCCAGTTAAAATCTTGATACACTAACTTAACAAATTTCTTTATTTTAAAAGCTTGTTTTTAGCACCCTCTACAACAGCATCTAATGCTGTTGCTTCTTTTGCAACAGGCTCTCTGTCTCCCTTGTTTGTTATGGCCACAGAAAGGGAATCCAAGGTAAATTAAGGGAACATGATTATAAGGACTTCTGAAAGATCCAGTAGTCACCAGCTAAACCATATCATAAAAAGAACTGAGCTATGCCAACAAGTGAAGTCCCTGAAAAAAGCCTGGAAGCAAAACGGCTATAATTAAAACCTGAAAGCAATGACTCTATGAAGAAGTAAATGAAGATGCAGGCTCTTTGTAAATGATGATCTAAAAAGTGTTCTGGGTTGTGAGACCTCATTTCAAATGTATTCATTAAATAATATTTGAATCATTTAACAGTTTGAACTCTACTGCACTGCTAATATCTTCAGGGGATTTTTTTTTTCCCCCCGTAACAAAGACGTCTTTGTTCCTGCTCTGTGCTTGGGCCGTGCCTTGGATATGAGTTGGAAACCCGATAGCCTGACATGGCTACAAGTCTGTGAGTACAATGTGAGTCGTCTGCAACCGGGATTAAATCAGGCCTTTTGTACCGAGATGCTGAGGGGCTGTGTGATCTGGGAGAAGCGATGGCTATGGATGGCAGGAGATTTTTAACCCTTTGTGCCTGTGGCAGGGGGGCCGGGAGGGGTTCACTGCAGGGGAGGTGGGGGCCGGTGCTGTGCAGGGGTAGCCAGGGCTGCTGCGTGTACCCATCATTAATGCACCTGAGTAATTGCTGTTGAAAAAGCAAATAACGCCTTAGGCGGAGTGGATGAAATCCAGCCCTGTGTGAAGGCCCAGGTGGTGCCGGGATGCCTGGCTGAGGGATGTCCGGGCATCTTCCTGCAGCGCCGGATCCCCTCTGCTCCGCTCCTGGCCCTGGCCAGCCTGCTGGGGCTGGCTGCTGGGG
>NW_009627279.1:1979-5471 GCF_000690535.1 Cariama cristata | reverse complement strand
GGGGTGAGAGCTGCCGCTGTGCCATGCTGCCGGACCAAGCGCTCGCTGCCTTTGGGACAGCTCTTCACTAGTTTGTGGGGGCAGAAGCACCTTTTTTTTTTTTTTAAACTGGACAAATCAGGATGATGAGCCGAGGTTCACCAATGGCTCAGAAACGTCAGTCATTCTGTAAAATCTTGTGACGTAACATGATAAATAATAACTACAGGAGTATCTTTATTTGCCTGGTGGCTTTGAATTCTGGGCATCACGTTCTCAAGCGTTCCTCTCCCCCGCAGGACGTGCAGCTTGCTCTTCAGCCAAGACTGGGAGGTTGGGACCCTTACACAGGCAACACCAGGACCAACAGTGTTACCAAAGACCCCAAGAGTTGGCGGTGGGAACGTGCTGGCAGTGTTCAACAGGCGTTAGACGACAGTGAAAAGTGGGGGGATGCTCAGATGCGTGGCCTCGTGGGAAATTCTCCAGGAGAGGCCAATCTGGTCCATGCTGGGTGAGTTCCTGCGAAACAGCAACATTTAAACCCACATCCAACAGCCCCTGCGGCTCCCCCAGTGCAGTCCCACTCTGCCTGGGCAGAAAGACGCTGCCTTGCAAGTGGCAGAAGGGAAGGACTTGCAAACGTGACGTGTAAAATGTCATGGGATTTCAGCTCGTAAAAAGGAAGCGCTAAGGTGAACACTCTTGTGAAGCTAACACTTAGGGAAAATTAAGTCATGAGGACTTTGCAAAATAGCCTCTGGTTCTCTCCTTTCACAATAGTTCAATTTATAAGATGATGAAAAATGAATTAACTTTAGTGGTTTGCTGGCATCACCCACAGTGAGCTAGACTTTCCAGATGCTCAAAGATAGTTCCTGCTCCACCAAGCTTACATAAATTCCCACCTGGTTCAAGTTTAAGAAAACAACAGAACACAGTTGATCATACAAACTCCATCATAAAATACCGAGGAAAGTTAAATACTGATTATCCATATAGAGAGGTACTATTTTTTATGTTTCACTGAGTTGTTTTAGGAAATATAAAACTTTTACTGTTCCTGCAGCCAAACTAATTCAGTTTGTGCTGTATATATAATCTAATTTCTTTTTTCTTCCCCCCTTCCCCCCCAATCAAATGTGTAACCCTATAGTGTGTGTTTTAGAGATGGGAATTTGAAGGGGAAAAAAAAAAAAAAACAAACCAAGAGGTATACTGTGGTACAATTATCATACATGGGAAAATTTGCTTTAGCATTTCCTAGCGTTTTTACTAACCATGCAATCTCAATGTTGTATTATTTTAGCATTAGCCGTTTTTTTTAGTGATCTAAATTAGAAAAATTTAAATGTGTTCAACATGTACACCTAAGTGCCCCATATGCTGTAAATGTTTTCACCTAACTGACATAAATGGGACCCAATATACTTAATTGATGCAACAAGGATGTTTGCAGCAATGGCAAAACATACCAATATTGTGAAAAGATCATGATCCATACTGAGGTACCTGAAAAACCGAACAGGAAAAATATACAGCTCAAGGTTGCAGAGATGTAAAGAAACTAAACCAGCCAACCAAGCTTGCAGAAGAAACAGGAAAATCCTCGTGAAGGGCTGAGTTCTGAAATTGCTGCCTACCTCTGCAGGAAATGACTGGAACAGTTTTAGTCCCTTAAGTCTTATTATTCAGTTATGCATTTTTAAAAATGGGAAGCAGTCAAGTGTCTGAAGGAATTTGGTTCGAACTTTCTAGAAAACAACATTGTTGGCAAAACTAAGCATGAAATATTTACATGGGTAAGGTGACTTTTCAGAAACTGAATGCAAATCAGGTTTTACAGATGAAATCGTCTTTAATCTCAATTACAAAATAGTCACCTCCAGACATTCAAGTAGGGAAGGAGAAGTGACAGAAGAGGTCGGATCCTGGGATCTTTTTACACGCTGCATTTCAGCGCAGTCCCCAGTGCTGCTCAGCTCGGGAGGCGAGCGGTGTGACCGTCCCTGGAGCAACCCCCCCCGGGAGCCTGCTGGACCCCCGTGTGACACAGCCCTTTGGCCGTAGCTGGGCTGGCTGCTGTGGGCGCAGCCTGGGCCACGCAGGGCCCAGGGACCTGTGCCCCTGCCAGAAAAGAGCAATTCTCTACCCAAAACTCCTCACTGGCTTCGGGTGTGCACAAACAAACATCATCTTCTCTGGAGGAATACCTTCCCTCATGATGCTGCTCTGCATTGGCTGCACCGTCCAGCTCACCTAATGATTTTACAAATTTGCCTTCTGAGTTGGTCCAGTCACCATGTTCACTATGATTTTGAGAGAGAGGAGATGCAATAGTTTCCCTAACTGTTCCAGGCAGAAATGTTGAAAACCTTCCTGGTAACGTCAGCCACCAGACTTAGAGACTTGTCCTTCAAAATATTCAAATTCCTTTCATTGAATATCCCTGCTAGGAGCAGAAATCACGGCCAAGAAAAACCTATCAGCTTTTTTTTTTTTGCAAAGTAACTGTTGGGAGCCCATGCTCTCAAGACAGGACTCATCACTTTGGCTGGTGTGCGACGTGTAGTGGCAACCAAATGCTTTTTTTTTTTTTTTTTTTTTTTTTTTTGTATTGTTCCAGATGGCTGCACTACCAAATGCTGTAGGGGTTGTTTAGTAGCTAAAATTTATATACCTGAAGCCTGACATATTAATGAAATGGCATCATTATAGAGCTGGGGGTACAAACACCACAGAAAAGTAAGATGTGGTTTTGCTCGATGGAAGTGTTTAAAAGGCTTCTTGCTAATGGCTAGCTGGGCTACAGTTTTTCTAGCATATGGGCTTGTTTTGTACAGTTTATGTGGTGGTTTCTTCGTTAGATTCTCAGTGGTAATGAGCCCACACAGTTGATTGCTGCAGGGAGAAAAAAATCATTCTGAATAGGTTTGCTGAATAATTATGAACTGAGCTGAACTCTTACATTTGCTTACTAATTGTATGGTTCGTGATGTTTTATGTATGATGCATTCATTTTGTTAAAAAGATTTTTTTTTTTTTTCCTTTGCTGAACAGCAACTTTTTTCAGTGCAAGTTAAACTGGCACAGTGGAAAGAGCTGAATTCGACTGATGAATTGATGTTGTTTGAATTATTTTTTTTTTTTTTTTAAACATCAGCCCCACCATTTGGCTTTCAGAGCTTGCAATATGAAACCCAAAATTGTGCTATTGTCTTGAGAGTCGAAATAAATTAATCCCCTCAATTTTGGATTTGGCAGGAGCAATTACTATTGTTAATTTAGAAAATAATCCCCTGCAGCTACAACTATTTAAATGATGCCTTTCTGTGCTTTCTCCAAGATGACCAAAACCCAAAGACTGAAAGTAAAAATATCTTTTGTAAAATATAGTTTTCACTACTCGGTACAACTTGAGAGAAGCTTCCTTCTACTCGGCTGGGCAACTGTGACCTTTGTGACCAACATGCTCCCAGCAGTGCTGGTCACAGTCCGGGGCCACTCTCCCGC
>NW_009627279.1:0-1948 GCF_000690535.1 Cariama cristata | reverse complement strand
CTCCCCAGCACCGCACTGGCAAGCTGGGAGGTGCCCGGCAGGTTGGCAGCCCCGGGGCGTGTTTAGCCCAGAACAGGTTCCAAGTTAGAAACCAGGGTTGAGCCGCCTTCTGACATTTAACAAAGAGTGAACGTTTACACCACAAGCCTGTAGAACCCTGCCGCTCGTATAGGACCTTACCGTTTCAATCAACTCACTGTTTTTACTGTAAAAATATTTAGGCTGATATTATTTCCATATTTGCATCAGCCATTTATATGCTACTCCCAAGCTGCAGCTGGATCCGGGGAGCACTGCCGGCGAGTTACCATGCTGAAACTTTCAGTCCTAAAATTTGCTCCTGGAAGACAGTGATGCGTAGGCCGGCGGTGGAGGAGCAGAAAAGCCTTCCGGTGAAGCAGGCCAGGGGAGAAGCGAGCGGCTAGCCACTGCTCGCAGAATACATCGGCAAGCCTTGCCGCTGGCCCTGGCAGGGCCACCTGCAGCTCCTGCTCGTGGGCACAGACTAGAAAGGAGGAAAGAGGGGGATTAATGCTTGCCCAGCAGCATTTGAGATGGCCAGCCCATGGACCGAGGAAGTCTCCATCCCTCTAATTGTATTCTCCTTCACAGCATCGTTCTGCTCTCCCAGACAGACTGGGGCTTGCTCTGCTTGAGGAACAAACAGATTCTGAATCTTCTAGGAAATACAAGGTAAATCATCTAAATCAGTGAAAATCTGTCTTTTCTGGAGCATTTGGTCTCTTCCGTGGAAGCCAACGTTACAGGAGGTATCTATGAAAGGCACGACTCTCTGCTTCAGAAAAGACCTGCAATTTCAGAGAGGCCTGAGGTCCTTTTACATCAGCAAAAGTAATTCTTCACAGCAGAAATCTAGCCGCCTTACAGGACCAACTTTCTTCCACACCACTTGTGATACAACTTTCATCATATCCGTGGTGCAGAGAGAACCGACCGCTTCCCCAGAGAAATACCTGTATATAAACAGGACAATGAAGCCGTGATAAAAGGGGTCACCCACAAATGGAGCCCACCATGATTACAACAGTAAGTAATTACTTCCAATAATACTCCCGAAGGATATATTGTCCAACTGGCATGTGGTATCTTACACAGAAAGTATCTTTTTAGGCCGCCCTAGAGTGGATGCACCAATAAAAAATGGATTCTAGCTGAGATAAAAGCAGTGTTGCTTCTCGGAGGTGGATGCTTCACTCGCTGATCTGTCCCATGTTCCTTGCCCATGTTAAAGACTTACCAGCCAGAGAGCCTCAGCCCTATTGTAAGACTCTGTACTGGCAAGATGGGCATTAAATCACCAATATTGTTTTGGTTTACAATGCTCTTACGTGTTCCGCTGTGCTTACTGTTTTGATTGGTACTCTTAAAATTAATCCAGCTTTTTTCCCTTTTTTTTTTGTTTTTTTGTTTTGTTTTTAATGATCCGGTTTTGAAATCGGCTGCCATTTTGGCCAGAAAAACACTGGATAGTAAGTGAGTGCTAGTTTACACAATGAATTATTATCATTTCAAGGCAATAACAAGTCAAAGTGGAGAGCCGAGTGTACGCCACATCTGCACAGGGGGCGAGGTGGGGTCCCGCCTCGCCATGCGGTACCTTCGTGTCACTGCGTGCTTGCCCTCAGCAGCCACAACCTGGCACTCAGCAGTCTTGCTGCTCTTACTTGTTGGAAAACATCTTGCAAGCAAAAGCCCAAGCACGTTAATGCCACTCCTATGAGGTACAAAGTTAAAAATAAAAATCCACTATGTGACAGAGAAATCACTCCCCTGTTAATAGATGAGTCTCAATGAAAGCGTTCTCCTCTTCCCGTGTTCAGGAAACCGTGACAGCTACTGTGCGTTGTGTGGCCAGCGCACACCCGCTTTGGCGCCCGCGGTGCCAGCAGGCCGGGGCCAGCGCACGGCATGGATGCGCTATGCTGTC
>NW_009627278.1:12890-28279 GCF_000690535.1 Cariama cristata | reverse complement strand
CAGCAGGACCAGGGCAGTGATCGTCCTCCCATACTCGCCACTGGTGAGGCCACACCTCGAATCCTGTCTTCTGTTTTGGGCTCCTCACTACAAGAAGGACCTTGAGGTGCTGGAACGAGTCCAGAGAAGGGCAACAAAGCTGGTGAAGGGTCTAGAGGGTAAGTCTTATGAGGAGCAGCTGAGTGAATTGGGGTTGTTTAGCCCACAGAAAAGGAGGCTCAGGGGAGACCTTATCGCTCTCTACAACTACCTGAAAGGAGGTTGTAGCCAGGTGGGGGTCAGTGTCTCCTCCCAAGTAACAAGCAATAGGACAAGAGGAAATGGCCTCAATGTCTTAACACCTCCTTGCTCAAAAGGCCTAATAAGTTCAGGCATGGTCTGACCACACCTATTATATATAAGCACTATTGCATTCAGCATATGACAGTATGCAATGTTAACTTCTAGAAGAATTACCAAAGTATATACCTTTTGCATACCATGCCAAGGCTTAGAATTTCCAAGATGGAGGCATTCTTGGGTTCTCTCCTGTGCTTTCCAGGATCATTTTGGATTTTTATTCTAGTATTTTTCTCTTACAGAACCAGAAGAAGAGCAACCAAGTAAGTCATGTTTCTGCTGCAGAGCAACTTAGTGTCAATAGGAGCAAGGCATGTCTATAGTCCTATGATTAGCGTACTGTCTTGGACGTAAGAGTTGTTGATACAAGGCCTCTTTCCTCCCTCTCCTACAACTGTAGGAAAATTCTAACCATTAGACAAACACAAGAGGAGGAAATACTACAATTGCTTCATCATATTTCAGAAAGTTGCCCTTCCAAGGAAAGTAATGAGCATGTTTGCAGTACCTCTGATGCTGTGAAAGCACAGGAGGTCAACAGAGATGTCTGATACCTAAGACGTTCCACTGATTGTACCAGGAATTGAGCTTTGGGGGTTAAAGCACTGAAGGTAAGGTACTTCATCCATTTTTTAGATCTGGCCAACTAACTGTGCTCTAGATTTGGTTCTCACAGAGTGTGAATATTAGCTGTCACAACCACCAAATAACACTGAGGTACAAAATACAGTCCAAAGTTAGCTGTGAACCTGAAGTCTATGGCTCCACATATAAAGATGTTTAATTTTCATTAATTAAGAACTAAAAAAGCATTATAAGTAGATAAGTACTGTATGTAAATTATCAACTTTGCTTGACAACAAGGAAGACTGAACTTCACTTTCCCACACCTACTGGTGACCTGAATTCTTTAAAAGTCTAAAACTAAATCATTTTTCAGCACTAATATTAAAAGTTTTTTGAGCTAAGTTTTCTAGGATGCCAAACATCTTTCATTTCTGTCAGTAATCAAGACCAATGGTAAACAATTCTGAAAATCAGACCTCAGGTATCTCACGCTAGGCATCTCAAAACAACTTTTCCAAAAAGTCTCAAAACTGTGCAGCCAGTCAATATTTTGTTTAGTGACATTAAATGATAAGTGGTTTCATGCCTTATCTACACACTTTTTTCATATAGCCTTCAAAACTGTGCTCTGCAAGACAGAATTATTAATATTCCTCAAGGTTTCTTCTACCATACTCATCAATAATACCTAACTGTTTTGAAGCATTAATTAATCTATCTTTGTAACACTGCTGTGAAGCAGGGGCTAGTATCAGTGCTAGTTTTACAAACACAGAAAATAAATATGGGGAAATTAAGACAAAGCACAACCACTTCTTTGTGTCTCCAATTCAAGATGAACCTAAGCATTTAGAATTCTTATTCTATGGCATTTAAACGGGAGGTGGGGTTTAAACATCAGAAATTGAAGTAAAAGAACTATTTCATATAGCATTTTTTAAATCAGAGTCCTGAGTTTCAAATTAGGTGCTGAGCAAGTTAGGAAAACATAGTCAACACTCATGTTGAAAAGTCTGACATATGTAACTTGCCAAGTAAAGTTATTCTGATTGAAGACTCTTCCTTCTAGTTTTTTAGCTGTTAAACTCTGAAGTAGCAGAGGCTTGGTAATCTCTACATGTTCTGGTATGTTTGCTAAATATGGGTTCCATTTTAAGTCCTTTCCTCAAAATAGACGGACATAAGAATTTCAAAACCCTTTCTCAATAGCTACAAAAGAAGCATTTTTCCCCTCTCTACACCCTCAGACATGTCTGAAATCATTAACAAAAAAAAAAAAAAAAAAAACCACAAAAAACCCCCACCAAAAACCAAACAACTGACCAAGCAAAACCAAAGAAGACTGGGAAACATGAAAGCAACTTAAATAAGAATGTTGTAATGATAAATGTCAGGCTGCAATGAAGAGTAGATGGCAGAATGACTAATTGAATCTTTCTACAGATCAATAGGCATGAGTTGGATCACTGCTTCAGACTTCGTCACAAAGCTCATGCTCAGACAACATTCCTGTAGCCAGTAAATTAAGTTATGTAATCCTAGGTAGCCAGATGTGACATCAGTCCCCTTTTCCAAGTTATCCAAATGAATAAATTCAAGCACAATTGGGGACCTGCCTTTTTATTCTTCTGTTTCAAGACTGAGAGTTGCTTACAAGCCAAGTGTTCAGAATCCAAGAGAAAAAACTATTTTTGCAAAATAAAAAAAACCCAAACAACCAAAACCAATCACAATCTCCACACAAAATCAACAACCTCTCCCTGCCCCCCTAACTTCACCACATCTGAACATAGTTATAAATCACCAAGATAGTGATCCCCACTAATCTTAAGAGCTCTACAAAAGTATTTTGAACTTATATAGCCATCAGTTTTCCCCAAGTTGTTTGGTTATTTTAAATTGATGGATATACCAATCTTGAGTATGTATTCTGAAGTATATCATCAAGTTAATCATTGTTCTTCCAGAAGAACTATATTGACAATGGTAAAAGAACCTGCAATATTTTGGAGAACAGCAGATTATCCTGAAATTTGCCAAGATGACTGTTTATAGTCATACATGAACAGCTCCAAACATATAAAGAAATACCCTGGTGAGAAATTTCTACCTCACTTTTCAGAAAGGTCTTTTGTTAAAACTCTTAAATCACATTTTGGTAGAACTGGGGAAGAAAAAAACCCAAACAAACAAGAAATTATTAAAATTTGTAAGCATAATTAAAATGCATTTGGACTCAAAATATACCTAAAGAAAAATAAAATTAAATTTCTAAAAAAACCTCAAGCTTTTATGATGGGCTAGTATGTGCAAGCATTTGTAAATATAATGCAGATCCTGCCCTGTGATACAAGGACAGGGCTAACCTCCATATCCATGACTATTTTAGATGACTCTAAGGCAAAGCTATGCTAACTAACAGTGAGTCTAAACTATGCTTATAACTATGTTCTGAGCTCTACACAAAAGGAGCTACCTGGATCAGCCTAACGTCTGTTTCTGAAATATAATTCAAATATTTAAAATAAAAATAAAATAATTCTTCTTAGTCCCTCCCTCCAAACATCATCCTTTTTAAAGGGAAAAGAAGAAAGTAAGCATTTAAAAATGCATAAAAATTAAAATCCTAGACAATTTATTGTCACAAATATTAAAGATCCTGAAAAATAGACTGAGTTTGAGGAAAATATGCTACTTTCTTACGCCAGGATAAGGAGCTCTGAGATTCCATAGTAGGGAATATGCTTACATATGTAAACCTTGACACCCATGAAGTGCTGCAGGCAAATGAAAAATTAAATGAAATAAAATCTTGAGTCTGCAATTTGCATTGGAAAAGCATGGATTATAAATACAGAATAATTGTAAGAATATTTGTTTTTAAGTAAATAACAAGCAGCCTTTAAACAGAAAATGCAATTGTATTTAAAAAAGGTAGAGTTTCAGATTTTTCCCCTTCAGGTTATACAGACATATAAGAGGCTCAGTTTTAAATTACATTCACTGTTATTAGGAATTTCCAACTCTTTCAGAAAGAAATAATCCACAAATAATAATTCAAAACTCTATTATCCTTAGGATAGCCTAAGAATTCAGGATGTGCAAAGTAAAATTTCTGATATGAGTATCAGATACCATTTGAGGAGGAAGAAAATAATGTTTAGTTTGTTGAGTAACTGAAAGATTACAAAAATAACTTCCAAGAAACATTAGGCATAAAATAAACAGATTGTACCATGAACATTGTCCTGAAGTTGTTTAAGTCTGTTAAAAACTCCTCCACTGAAACTTTCTTCAGATCAATGGCATAATATCCCATCACGTTCTGATAGAGTTTTTCCATGTTCTCATGCACCCGTGAAAGTTTCTGAAAATCTTCTTTGGCGTAAACTAGAAAGCTGTATGCTGCTGTTAAGGCCGCAAGAATACTCAGTGAATCCAGTCAAAGCCACAGTTTTTACTTAACATTGATCTGTATTTCATACACATTTTTTATTTGCATCAAATGAAGTATGAAAAGAATTCCTTCTATGTCTTACATGTTTCCTAGTATTTACTGTGTATATTACACCAATGAATAAATCAAGGTTGACTTTCATAAAATTTTCTCAACTACTTTAAATGTAAAGATTATTCCACTAGCATATAATTTTGTATGAAATGAAATGTATGGGACTAATCTAGCTTCAAGCCCCTATGTAGTTTATTCAGTATTACTGCCTCCTTGTTGAAGCTAAAGGTTTAGATGTATAAATTACCATTTACATGGAATTTAGGTACAGATACCAATAACTAACCTGAATACTTTAATATATCAAGAAATAGTATAGTTCCTATCATACTACTAGAGTAAAAATAGAAATATTGATAAACAGTATTAAAAGTAAAAACCATGAAAAATTGAAAAGCTTATCTTAAATGTTTTTTTTTTAAATGTTGTTGCAGTAACAGCAATGCATTCATTTTTGGTCACAGTGGCTGCATCAAGTATTTATGCATTTTCTAAGGCTATTCGCAGTGTCAATATAATTTCATTAAATTAGAGGTGAAAACAATAAAACTACTTGTACAAGAGATAGACAATTTATAAACAGCACCAAAATACTGCATAACATAAATAAAATAAAAACCTATGCTTATTCAAGATTTTTGATACTGTAGTCTGTCAAAGAAGCTCAAAGAAGAAATTGTGTGTAGCCATTTCCTTATGTAGGACAGCTTCATAAAGTGTTTACTTTAATGGAATGGTAACTAAACAAGTATTTATGTTCCACTATTTTCCTGCTTCAGGAAAGACTACAAAAACCAAGAAATGGCAATTTTACCTTTACTCCCAATTGCCCACCCCAACTATTGCAAAAGAGAATTTACTATACTTGTATACTTCACACTACAGATACATACGCTATAGTCACTATTTCATGAAGAGCAGGATTTTTAATTAAGTGCATTAAAATCTAGACAAAGAGAATTTTTGTACACCGTGCTGTTTTAAATACACAGTAACAATTTACTGCTGGGTGACTGCTTTTGCCCTTCAGGGTTTTTGCGATGCACTCTTCTTTTACCTTGTTTAGAGGCTGAATCCAATTTGAATTTCACTATTAAATGTCCTTCTGGTTTGTGAATGTGGCTTTTAAAATACCAAGTAAGCAATTAATGGTTTTCTTTTTGTGATTTAGAATCCATGCCAGAGAGTCATACAATAATGTTCTCAGACACGTGCAGGAAAGAAGAAATAATGCACTTTCACAACATTCAAATCAGTCACTATAATGGCTATTAGTTGGGTCTCTCCACTATGAGAGTCTTGTAGAAAAGGACTAACTAAAGCCTAGATTTTGATCATTTTAAATGATATATCTTCCATTACTCTGCAACCACCTGGTTTCATACTTTCTCTGTCTCTGACAAGGCTCCTTAGCCAGTATGAGCATCTTTCTATGTTTCTATTGACTTCATAAGATGCAGCTCAAGAGTAGCTTCAGACTGCCTGCGCTGACTGGCTAGCACCAGCTCAAAGAGAACTGATGTTGCTAGCCCACCTTTTCTTCCATATAAATTTGAATCTCTCTCCTTAGCTCCCAAGATGGACAGAGTTTACAGGAAACTACCCTTCAGAGTTGAGTTTCTTTTAAATTATTAAGGACGCTAAAAAGCTATTGGTAGGACAGAGAGGAAAGTTGATGAGAGGTTAGTATGTAACAGTTGCCCAAATATTAAATAAAAAAGGATTATGAGAAACAAGACATGACAAAACACAAGTTAGGACCATCACAAGAAATGTCAGCAGTTCAAAAAAATCCCCAAAAACCAAAGCAACAAACAACTGTAACAGAGGAAAACAATAAAATTAATGCTGAGTGTAACTAGAAACAAGCATTTCTACATCCTGTTTATTTTTGATCCTACAATTTAGGATACTTATTATTTTTGATTCTTAGATCATTAACAGAACTTAGGGAAAACTAAACTGGTTTTTGCAAGTATGAGGCTGTTTTTTTTCCACAGAGTGGAAGGATAAAGGAAACTGAGATAAATTTGTTTTGTTGTTACTATGTATAAATGCCATACTTCAAATATTCCAGTAACTTCCTTCAGTTTTCTAGGAAAGAAAAAAAACTGAGAAAGAAAAAGTTAAAATTATCAATTAAATCTATACTTCATCTTGTAAATGAATTATATGTCAGACTATATCCTGAAAAGGAAACTTGGGGAGGGTGGGCAGGTCAGAGAGAGAAAATTTCTGTGATATTCTGCAAGACACAGCTAAAGTTACAGCTATGTTAATAGAGTCCATATAGACTGCTTAGTATATACTATTCAAACTAACTCCCCTTGAATATGTGATGCACAATTTTAAACTCAAAATACAGCACTCTGGAAAGATGTTTTACTATCCAGTACTTCAATGCCAGAAATGATGAATCCTGAGATTTTTATTTTCCATCTGGTGCATTATGGGATACTCTAAGCTCTTGGCATTCTACTGAGACTGTGCTTCAATTTAGGTATTTTTAACAAGTCCTCTTCCTTTTTTCCTTAAATATGGCTTTTGTTAGCCAGCACTAGCTAAACTGGAGACAACAGGGAATACTACTGAGTACAGAAATCCCAACTGTAATTATTATGAACAGGTTGATATATATGCATTATCAGCTACACAATTCATTGGCTTTGGATGGATGAAGACAGTAGTACAGCTGGGCTGCAAGACAGGTGGGAGGAAAAGGAAATCAAGAAGTTAGGCATTTGTTAACTTTTTCTGAAATGGCTTCACTTCACAGACGGCATTTTGGACTCATGGGACTACAGATCATCATTCTGCTTATTTATGGAACCAGGAAAGCAATGCAGGGCTCAGACGAGTAATATCTGTGGCAAAATTTCTAACTGCTCTATGTTCGGTCTTGCATAGTCATGGGATCTCTGTTCATAGGGAATTGCTTGTCTGAAGTTTATACTGATTTTAATATATTATGATTATATAAAATACTAATATAGTGCAGAGTATCAAGCCAAATAAAAGCAGCTGTTACCCTAGAACAGATAATGAATGACATTAATCTGTACCAATAATTTCCTTAAAAGACCCCATATTCACTGCTTGTTATTTTTTCACAAACTAGTCTATGTATTAAGTGTAGACAACTGAAAAAGGAATATTATTCTGCATAAGAACAAAAGATTAACAGCTGCATAGATGCTACATATATTTTAGCAAAATCTTCAAAATGGAACTGAGACTGCCACTAGACTAGCCAGTAACAGACTCTGTAAAAACATGGTAAACTTTTCAAAGACTGGTGCAAAAAGACTTTGAGATCACTTCAAACCAGCATTTCAACAAATGATTTTCTACTAAGGCCAAAAAGCGCGAATGTTGTAGGGCTCTGTTGAGGATTTCCCACATCAAGTTCTTGGGAAAGTACTTGCAATTGTCTGAAAAATGCATGTTTATATACATACAGAAAGGTTCAACAGTAAAATTCTGTATCTGAATATAATAGTTCAAGAAACACATAGAAATGTTTAGATTTTTAAATTAGTACCTTCTGAAGAGTATTTGTCAAATAATACCTTTTCCTTGACTCACTCACTCCTACTTATCTCTATGTTATAACACTAAAATAAATTGACATGTATTTGTATCACACACAGCTGCTGCATTCAGTGTGTATATCCCATACATTACGAGCAAAACCAGTGCTAGCTGTAATACACAGTTGAAGTCCAGACCAGATATTAAAGACTTGTATAAAGGAATTATATACTTAAATTGAATTTACATTGTTTGCCAAAGCCCTAGCTCATTACCCATCCACACAGTCAACATCTTGACCCTCTCCCAAAGAGCAACATACCATACCATCTTTTTTCACCTAATTAGCTCAGGTCCTGTAATCTTCCAAAGTCTTTAGGATGCGAGGACATCTTACAGACTTCAGTTTGTTTATGTTGCACAGAGGGAAGTTCAAACTATGAGGCTGATTAAGTAAGCGACAGTTTAGAGGCAGCATATAGTCTCTTCCTTGCAGCTGAAATGGGTTTCTTCTACCTCACTTGAATCAGGCTCTGACTTGGGTAAGTGCTGTTCCTTCCTTGTCTTTTCACAATGTCAACTAATCAACTTAAATGACAAAGAAAGAGGAATAGACAACTGATCAAAAAGGACGGACTCTGTTCCTAACTGAAAGGCAGCAACCAATTCATTATCTCTCAAGTATTAGATCCTTAAGCTTCTGTAAAAATCACCATCAACACTACGTCACTGGCAGGCTGAAACTCGTCAGGAGTTTATCAGCTGCTACTTAGAAAATCATGAGGTGTGAGCTGGACTGATAAAGACTATGTTGACTAAATTACTTAATTAAGCTTTTAATATGCAATTTAAATACTGTCCATAAAACCACTAAATTTTTATTTTGAATGTAGAAGTATATTCTGTTCACTGTGCTTTTTATTGAATATTTCTCTAGATCAATATCAATTCAATATTCTTTGATTGTCTTAATTAAAGGAAACAGAAGAACTGCAATAATAACTATAATTTCTTTTCAGCTAGCATACACGACTTACAAACTAGCACAATCTAATATATAGGAGAAATATTCATAATTAGAGACTTTATCAATAAAAGAGTGCACCAACTGTGCATATATCTGACTTCCTAAAGAAACAAGAATGCTAATCAGTTCATTAGGGGCCTTTGGGTTGTGATATTTAGCGACAGGATATAATAGCCTGCTTGTCCATGGAGCTTAATTGTACTTAGGATGAAAAATTATTTCCAACAAAGCATCATCCTTCCTTTTTCAGATTTCCTGCTGGTTTCTTTTTATTAGCTGCATGCTTTTCAAGACATCAGCATCATTCAGCTTTCCTTGTCATAGGAATAAAAGTAAAGACAGGTCCAGGCTTCATCATGCTGTGCAGGATTATCTAACCTTTACATCAAACCTTTTCTGCTTTGTAATTCATTGAAGTTCCTGTTCTTCTAAAAGAGAGCTTCTTTAATTAGTGTGTTCACAGACATTACTAGAAACCATATGCAACTTTTCTGTTTTGAAATCATTGCCTGTCTGCTGGGAGAGGTAGTAGGTGAGGGCAAACTCTTCCTGTTCGTAATATTTACTGTTGAAAATATTGTATTTGAATAGTCTAATAGAATGAAATATGCAGTATCATTGGTTTTACCTGTACTACTTTATTCTGAGTAAGACCAAATATTCATCTCACCTGTGTCTGATGGCAGTCAATACCCAATGATTAGGGAACACAACAAGGAAACTTGGCAAGTGTAGCATAAGAATTCAACTGATTTAGTGTTTAGTTTCTAACAGCCTGTACGTTAGTGATTTTTCTGGGCTAAAGCTACCTCTGGACTACTGCGTTTAATAGCTACAGTTGTACCATCTTTAGCTAACTATCTAAGCCTTACATGAAATTAACTTATATTTTCAGCACCTACAACATCCTAAAAGTAAATTCTATAGTTTAATTATCTGTTGTGTAAGAAAACATTCCTGCAGGTTAAAACATACTAACGGAACAGTGTTTCACATGGGATGAATCCTGGTTACTTATAAGACACAACAAATACATTCCTAACTTTCCTGCTGTGTGGCATATAAAATTACAAGGTTTTTTACTGTATTTTCTACTTTCAGAGTCTTAATCTATTAAAACATCCCTCATGCAGAAACTATTGCCTACTGCCGATCATTGTCGCCGTTCTCTGCCACATCAGTAGGTGTACAGTATACTTTTTGAGATGAGGTGATGGAAGCCCTCAAGTTATAAAAGTATTACTGATTTTTATAGCGACTTATTTCTGTTTCCCACTTGATCTTAACCGCAATTGTTCTCAATTGTTCTAATATAATATTTTTCCTCCAGATCTATTATTTTATAATCATTGAAGTTCACTTGCTCTTTTGTCAGCATCTGCCAGTATCTCCCTTTTGACATGAGTTTTTGGGTTTTTTTATTAAAAATAAATCATTCCAGTTTTGACGTAAGAAATTTCTTTCCTTGGAATTCTTTGTTAATACTCCTTATTGAAAGGTGCATGGAAATTCAGTCATGCTCTACTGACTGTCCTACCCTTATCTGCATGCTGTAATGTATCTGCAAGAGGAGGTTTCTCTTTACAAAACCCACACTGACTCCCCCATCATATTATATCTCCCATATATACATGTTGGTTCTGTTTTTATTTAGTCTTCATCAGTTTTCTTGGTAGAGAAGCCAAATGTGTAGATCCTCCTTGCAGCCTTTTTAGAAAACTCAGGTGTTTCTTTTCATCTTTGATTCCTCTAGTGTCCTGGGTTAACTTAGCTCATGTAAGAATCTGTAGTCCAATAGATTTATATTTGAGTTCATTTTAAAATCTTTTCAAATCTTTTGTGACCACTGGTTACTCCTGGGGATTTACTGCTATTTATTTTACATTTTTCTTTAAAAAAAACTTCTACAGACTCCCTCATTTGAGATCATCTTTCCATTCAAAATATTGCACAGTGGGGTCAACTGAAGTTCTCCCTAGAGAAAACCAATGCAAAGAACAAATTCAGCTTTATGCTATGGCTTATCTTCTTGGCACACACTGACTTCTCGGGCAGGATTACAGCTTTTGAGATGCTTGAGAAAGACAACATGTAGATCTCTCTTTGCATTTCCTAAGATGACCACCATCCTTTTTAAGGGATCAGAAAACTGCTTTAATGCTCTTCATATATGGGGATGGAATTTCAATCTCTAGAAAAGTTATGGTATTTATTGACAAGGTTTGCCTCTTTACCCTATCTGACTTTTACTATATTTTAACTTTTCACACTATTTCTCTACAACTGTGACTTACTCTGTCTTAAATACAATTTATAACCTTTGTCACAGTATTCCACTCACTTCCTGCCATTAAGTTTCAGAAATGCCCAATATGTCAGTAACACAAAGGAAAATGAGGCATCCTACGTAATAATTTTTTTATTTCAGGTGTTTGATATTAGCATAGAAGTACATATTCCTCAACTTACTTTTCCCATGCTCTCCTTTTTAAGTGAAGCTAATTTTTTCAGGGTATTCTTCACTCATTCTCAAATGAATTTTGCTAATTTCTTTCACATCTGTTTTATAGGTATGGAAGTTTTATAACCACATCTCCAAAGAAAGCTGTATACTAAACTATCTGTCACTTCAAACCCTAGTCCTCAGCTTAAAAATGGAAAAGGTTATAGTGTATTTTAAGCACCAGCATCATGACTATTTTGGATTAGATGATTATTGTAGGTCCCTTCCAACTGAAATAGTCTAGTCTATTCTAACGCATTAAGAGTCTGTCCATAGGTTAGATTTCTTCATAAGTGCTTCCCATTCCTAACTTCCTAGACTACAAATAATTTTCTTAACTAAGTACAGACTTTGCACAGTCCTAGCAATATTTCTGAGAAAGCTATCATGGATGTATTTTTCTCTAACTTCCTAGCAATAGTTTACCTCTTGCCTTCCCTAGTTCTCCTATTATGCTATTGGCTTCTTCAGGGACAAAACTTGTGTTTTGTACTATAGAGACACCACAACGGTGGGCTGCAACATCTCTCTCAAAAACACATTGATCTGGTAAAAAAGCCAGCAGTAACAACAAACAGAACAACCTCACAAACAAAATGCCTGACCTTACAAAAAATTAGTAGCGACATTGAAAGGTTACAAATAACCCATACTGTCCAGAGAAGGCTTAAAGCTAAGTTGTAAATGCTTTGGTTACAGCTAATCTACTGAAGAGGAAACTGGCCTTAATGCAGCAAGAACCAGTATATCCACTTGGCCTCAGAGTCACTTGCCATCTTTTATTTAATAGTATGAGGTTAAGCAAGAGGACTGTCTCCTGAGTCTCCCCTGCTGTTGTACATAAAGAAGTCTCCCAGCTAGGTAATAATCTAACCATGCCTGCAGAGGAAATTTCAACCTGCCTATCTTCTGATATTTCTGCTTCCAGGTTAGTCTCAGTGTCAAGCGTACATGACCATCATCTGGTAGGGAGGCTTAAGTGAGAGAATGTGTTTTTCTGCTGTAATTAAGTATTTACATGTCACAAGGCTTATGAGAGAGACAGGCAGTGAAGTTGGCTGCAGGATTTGGAATAAATAGTGAGAAAAGAGGATTTGGCAAAAATGAGACCAGAAGCCAGTTTTCACATGCTATCAATCTCATTTCTGAAATGAGAGAAATTTTTTGGTTCTGTGGTTGCATGTACAAAAATATTCACAGTGGTAATACATACACCAGAAAACAAATAAACACAGGGTGATAGACATCTTTTTCTAAGATATTCTCACGTAAAAAATCATTTAACACTAAAGTGAAGTGCTTAACATTCCTATTATAACCACTTTTGACTAAGTTAAGAAGCTTACACACAGTGTAAAACCTGACAGTAAGCATTTTTCTCCTTCTATCCACTACAGATGAATCCTTTAATTGGACTGTTCATGTATTTAGTTTCAGAGGGGGGAAAAAAAGAGTTATATTTTCCAAAAATAAATGCTACAGACTAGCAGAAGTTACACAAAGAAATTTAAAGTTTAAGGTAATGCAATTAAATTATGTCTGGGTTGTTTGTTTTTTTTTCTTTTAAAGAATACTCCAAAGGATATTGACATTTTTGCTACAAACTTATCGTGCTTATCTTCAGGAGCTGGAAAAGTCTGCAAATCCTTCTCAAGCTGTTGGAGTTGCCTTTCCATATGCTTCAGGCTCTTCTCCAGGTTTTCTGCTGAGACTAAAATACAGAACATTCATTTAGTTAACACCTTAAATAAGAAACATTGTTTGTTAAAATAAATGAGTTAAAACCTTACCCAAGTCAGCATACTACATTTTTAATTCTGAAATAAAAGCAAACTGAACGAATTACAACACAAGATGAGGGGGTCACTCTACAGTGTTCAGTTCCCCTCACTTATGAGGTTTGAACACTGCATTTTGTCTTATATTTATGCCTAAGGTTTTGCACTGCAATTAACAGTCTGTTTTAAATACCCTGAGATATACATATGCCAATTTGTTTCTTCTGATTAACTAAAGGACAAGTTTTGAAGCTACTCCAAGAATGACAAAGCTTTCTTCAAACTCATTCTGTTAAAACAGAAAACATAAACATTTAAATGGAAGATCATGAAGAAAATAAGATGCTCAAAACATAGAAAAAATAAGGCTATTAAACACCTATGCATAAAACCTAAGACTCGATTCCCTAGTTTGAAAGCACGATGCCTGGTAAAAAACACAACAGAATTTGTCAAAGTAAAAGTGCCTACCAAGCTGGAGTGAAGTGCAAGCACTTGAGAGTGTGCAGCAGAGCAAAAGAGGGACTTAGGAAAAAGAAAAGAGTAGAGAAGAAACATCATGGATTGATAGAAGGATGTAGAAAAAGTACAAATTTTCTTTATCAGAAAAAGAGAAATACAACTTTCATCCATTTGAAGCAACGTATGGTAGTTGAACTCTTGATCTGCAAATAGTTGATTAGAATACCAAGACCACAAAAGTAACCTGAGGGTAACTCCTATTAGCATGTATTCTGCCTTGGATCTATATTATTGCAATCAGTTAAAACTTATTTCCTGATTGTTTATGAAGTAAACTTAACATTTAAATATGTTCCATAGGAACAATATATAGATAAGAACATACTCTGAATTTTAGTCCAATTACTTGATTTTTTTCTTTTTTTTTTTTTTATTATTTTTTTCATTCATAGTATATTGTACCTATAAAAGTAAAGCTACCTCAAACTTCATCTGAAAAATCTCTGGAGAAAGTTTGTGGCCCTATGATGTTACTAGGATCTGTAGTGGATCTAAGATTTTATCCACTGAATAAAGTTATGTGATGGAAAAGATAAAGTACATACACTGAACATATCTTCCTCTCATAAAAGCCTGACAGAGTCCCCAAATGGCTACAGTAAAACAATGCATAGCAACTACAATCCCATTCATAGCAGAAAGGTTAACACAACTATAAAATGATCAATGGCAACCCGTTAAAATGCCAACGTAATCTAAAAAAAAAAAAAACCAACCCCCCCCCAAAAAAAACCCCAAAAATACAATCAACTTTTCTAAAAAGAAAAAGTGAATATAAATGTATGTGCACATTATAATTTATAACTCATCATTTGGTTTATAATCTCAATTTTTTAAAATTCTGTTTACTCAAAAAAAGTGTTTTGCAATTGTATATTAGATTTGGCAGATTTTCACTCAGCGATTGCTAAGTCCAAATCATCACCAGGTAGGACAGTTGGCTTCAGTAGTTAAGAAATTACCTTGTTTGGGAAGCACAGCTAAAACTATAAGCTGACAATGTTGACTACAGATATGCTTCAGTCTTGAGAGGTTCTAGAAACAAACATGACTTTAATAGAAAGTCGTACTTCTGCTGACATAAGAAGCCTTTGAAGGTAGTCACACACAACTTCAAGACACTGATTTACTTAGAAAGCTGCTAAGAAGCACAGAATATAACACCTTCTGCTTAACTGTCGATAGGACTCTTCACAATATAGTTTCACAGCATAAAATTAAAGTGACATACAAAATGTCAGAATGATGAGACTTAGCAAGTACACAGGTTTAAAAACAAAACAAACAAAAACCAAGCCATCAAAAAACCCACTACATAAATTGCAGGCAGCAGCTGAGTAACAGCTACAATCTTTTACCCAGATTTAAAAAAAACACAACCAACCAACCAATTCAGTACCTAGAGTTGATTAACAGGTTGTATGCAAGAGATTTTTGAATTCTTGCTTCCAGCAAAGCCAACGTTTTTATTTACGTTCTTTTGACATTGAGCAGTTATATATTTAATCAAGAATCTTTATATCTCTATCTTGATCTGAAGATTTTTTTTCCACTGTCATGATCTTAAGTTAAGTTGTTCCTGAATATAAAAATTTAGCATTCCTTTGATTT
>NW_009627278.1:0-12859 GCF_000690535.1 Cariama cristata | reverse complement strand
AGGAAATATATTAAATATATTTTCTTTTAAGACTACATTTCTGGTGACAGTGTCAAGCAGAGGCTAGCTCACAATACGCTGCTATTAGTTTGGTACTATTGTTTTTGAAACTTCAAATTTCATGAAAACAGATGAAAAAAATCAAATATGTAAACATAAGCAGCCCCTTCAATGAAAAGATCACATGAAATACCTGCCAACCTCCCCTTGTGCCCCTCTGGAAGACATAGTATAAAATCTGAATGGACATAGAAGAAGAGCAGAAGAGGGAAAAAACACCACTAACTTTGACCTCTAATCCTGGGAGGATTCACATATAAACCCAAACCAAATAGAAGTAAGCAACTCATATGATAGCTTGAAAACAAAATCCAAGACCGTGGTTTTGAATGTTAGTGAGCTCACAAAACCAAGTTGTTCACTGAATACAATGCATGTGTGCCTAAACGCTCTCTCACTTATACCCTCTGAACTCTCATACCCCTTTTTCAAAAAGGCTCCTGATATTTTTATAGGTAATAATTAGATTTCCTCACCTTCTGTCTTTCATGGTTAAAACAACTTTGTTCTTAAAGTCTCCCCTCTTGATTCAGGTTTTCTAATACCGTGATTATTCCAGAAGCTCTTAACCTGCTTGTTTTAAAATCTTTCTGCACAGTATTTCAGGTGATGACTCACCATTCCTTTTAATGTTTGCATTACATTACTATTTCTACAGTACTATTGGAAATACCTTATCTGTCTATCTTACGATAAAATATACTTTTTGCTTGACCAAAGCTCCTATTACAGTATCAAGATGCATGATCTTGTACTTCATACTATCGATTTCTATTTCTTTTGTTCTGCTTCTTTGGAATCATTCAATGATGACAACCCAATCCCCCTCTTGGCTGGCAAAGCTGTCCAACCCTTTGTCAGATATGCGCATTGGTGCAATAGCACAATTTCTTTTTTTTGCCATATTCCTTTCAGATAGCACTTTATGTTTCTTCCACTTCTTATTTTTACATAACAAATGCTTTCCTGAAGTCAACATAGATTTCATGCAAAAAAAACCAACAAAAAACAAAACAAAACCAGAAATTAATAGTCAAAGCTAGCAGATTAGTCTACTACCAATAAATTAATTTTCATTTTATGCTACCCTCATTAACCTCCACATTTGATTATTCTTTCCTCTCTAAAATTTAGTATCAGTAAGGTCAGATAATGAGCTGTGTAATTGCCCAAATAATTCTTTTCCTCTCAGTTTCCTAAATACTCTGTAGTAACACAACATTACTACAGCCACAGCAAAACTTGGTAAAAAATGTACTTACTAAACTTTTAGTTCCATATCTGAGTTATCTCAGAACGTAGATATCGAAACTGGTATTTACAGTATGAGAATACAGTACCAATTTTTTCTTTCAACAAATTTCTATGGAGACATTTTGCTCCCCTCTCCCCCACCCTCAGATCATTATTCTTGCTTAAAATTAAAGGAATATTTCATCTGAATTTGAGACTACACCTGTTTTATCTTAAATCCTAGAAATAATTCTCCAAAACGAAGCAATACTACTTGTGTGCTCTCTCATTTATATTGCTGTAAACCTTCTGTCACTTTTTGCAACAGATATTTCAGCTGATATTTCGGAAAACTTACGTGCTGCCTACCCTGTATGACAATTTTCTTGGATGGTTGCAATCTGCATTTCAAGACAATCTTCCTCTTGCCTACAGTTATTTTGCTTCCCTTGTCCTATTCTGGTCCCTATATTCTGAGGGGAGAGAGTGACAGTGACAAGCTGGTCTCTAGCCTGATGCAGAAAATTATACTATGTTATTAAAAAAAAATTCTGAAAATATACTATCGCTTTTGCCATTGAACTTCGTACTGGACCAATGGATAGAGTTTACTGAATAATTCTCTAAAATTGCCAATGTATTATTGATGCAGTATTTAAAAGTAAAGTTAAATGACAAAATATAGCCTAACCCCCACCCCCAAAACCAACAACCCCCCTCTTTGTATTGTCAGATGAGTTTAGAGCACTAACAAAGAAAAATTCCAAAGGCAAAGTATTAGAAGGTTTCCGTAAACACCAGCAAAAGCCTGAAATATCCATTAACAGTGGAACAAGATCTAGTTGGATACTCTCACTCAGTGTCACAGAAGACCGAAAATACAATATTTATGCTTTATTTTGCCGAAGATGACATTTTCTCTTGTCTTCTACAGTCATTTTCTGGCTTTCTTGCCTCCCCCACACACACTTTGTGTGTGTGTATAACAGGTGTACAATAGTCTTGTTGAACTCCTCTTTTCCCCTCAAAGCTCTGACAATGCCATGGCCTCTTGAGCCCTCGGACTTTCCCTTCTGTAACCAAAGCAGACTCCAGTTGCACACATGAAAGAAGCAGCTCTATAAGCAGGCTTTAATTAATTTTCTCCTATTTGGAATTCAAATATAAGCACACTAATGTAGTGTAATTGGCAAAAAACGCATAAACATTTTTGTACCCAGTTTGCCAGTAATCATCAGTACTATCATCAGTAGGAATAGGCCTCAGACTTTATACTAACTGTGCGCTACACTACCTGCACAAGAGCCCTGGCCTGCTAGACTTGTTATAAACTTATTTCTAGAACCTCCTGGGAGAAATGCAGCCTGACACCATATGTCTCTTTTTATGATGTACAGTTTAAGTTCAGAACTTGCAAATATGGGCAAAACTTGAAAACAGAAACCCTTGAATGACAAACAATTCAGTGATGGTCAGTTATTCATCACTGGATTGCTATTGAAAGAAAGAAGTAGCTGCTAGGGCAAGGGGAAAAAATGGCCAAGCAACAGGATATGGCACCTGCCCCAGCATGGGGAAGTAATATCCCCCAGTGTTGCACAGCACATAGTGATTTGGTGCAGTGATGGACTAAGAGTTGCCAAGAGACAGAATCATCTTATAAAAGAAGAAATCAAATTTGGAGGAGGGAAGAGAAAAGAAGACCGTCGCATCTCTTGCAGCTTCCCTCACTGAAGAGCTCTTGAGCCTCATCACCTCGACCCTTAGGGATGCAGACCATGAAGTACTGCGTTGACTGCAGTGTGTTGTATATTCACAGCTAATTTAGGATATGATTGTTAATAACTAACTGCTTTGAATATGCAGTGATAGTGATTAATAATGATTAAGAACAAATCATTAGCATGAAATGTTAATGAATATCAGTCTAGTAGAGTTTAAAATAAAAACGTAAAACTGTCCAGATTTATCAGTTTTCTAAACAATCCCATCACTGCAATTTCTAACTCCCTGTTACAGATACATAGGTAGTGAGACACACAAGCCTACACATACCATATATGCACTTGCAACACTTCTCTACTCATTAAAATTAAGCTTTCCCACCTTCAAGGGCCTCCACACCTGCATAACATACTTGGGTTTCTACTCCATTGCACTTTCTGTCATTTTAAGGTTCCTCTTGCAACTGATTTCTGCATAACCCATTTTATATTTTTTCTTTGTCTTTTAGCAAATACCTACATTTTTCCTCTACAGAGTGTCAATATTACTTTGTCTTAATCTCACTATCACTTAAAATGCTATACAGCAATGAAATCTCTCAACACATCCAGATACTTATACCCAGCTGAATAAATATGAAATTAAAAGTATTGAACAGCTTTATCTGAATCCTGATCTCTCTACAGATCAAACTGTCTACATGTTTAAATAACTGGGGACTCAAGGACTGCACCAGGGATTGGCCGTGATACTTAACTGTTGGGTCAGTGCAAGGTGATAGAGAAAGCAAGCTACTTGCATGGACTGCTGACATGCTTTATTATCATATTAGAAATTGAAGTGCTGTTTTGGTAAAAATGTGCAAATACTCAAACTCTTGCTTAATATTTGATTTGCTAATTCATGCTTGTAAGAGACGCACATATTTCTATGCCCTAAAGAAACAGAATATTTCACTTGCATTTTAGTAGTTCATTGCATAATCATCTTAAAATTACTTGCCAGATAACACTACTGTGGACAACTTAAAGCCACAAACATTAAAAGAAATAAGAGATTATTTGCAATACATACATAACAGTATTGCATATGTTCCATCACCTTTTAAAACAAATATTTTTATATTGTGAAATGCACATAAGAAGCTGTTTTTAATTACTTATTTTCAATAAGTTCAATTTATTGTAAAATGTTTCAGACGGGAATATAGCAAGTCTGTAGTGTGCTGATGTAGGGCTTGTGACCCAGTACAGCAAGAGTTGTTGATCCATTACAGGTACAGACAGGGGTGCAAAAACCATCAATAAACACAAAATTGTAGCAATATTTAAAGGTGTACTTAAATGACCACCACGAACTTCCCATTCATTTCCCTTTGCAAATATCTGATGCTCCTGGTATGGTATCTTAACTGCTGGAGCATCATTTTTATGTCTTAAATGGTACATTTCTGGTAAATAGACATATATTTTTAGCCGAAGATTAAAAAAAAGTTATCTTTAAATAATTTCAGAAAACACTAGCCACAAAATAACATGCTTTTTCAGTCTTGCATAAGAATCTCTTTCACATAATTTAGAGCTTGAAATAGTCTTCTCTGTACTGCATTCATGGACAAATATTTACTTTATAACTTCCTCTATTGCCTACTGCTCTATAATATTGCAAAATTAATTACTAAAAAAATTACTTTTTCTCAATCCTGACAACAAAAAGCAAGGAAAAAAAGATAGCATTTTAATTTTTTGTATTCTTTCTAAACAATGGTATCTTAAACCCCTTTTTTATACGGAGTTCTTCATATGAGGAGTGGCTGAGGGAGCTGGGGTTGTTTAGCCCGGAGAAGAGGAGGCTGAGGGGAGACCTTGTCGCTCTCTGTAGCTACCTGAAAGGAGGTTATAGTGAAGTTGGGGTTGGCCTCTTCTCCCAGGTAATAAGAGGGCATAGTCTGAAACTGCACCAGGGCAAGTTCAGGCTAGAAATTAGGAGGCATTACTTCACAGAAAGGGTCGTTAGGCATTGGAATGGGCTGCCCAGGGAGGTGGTGGATTCACCATCCCTGGAGGTGTTTAAGAAAAGGCTGGATGTAGCACTTAGTGCCATGGTCTAGTTGACGTGGTGGTGTTAGGGCAAAGGCTGGACTCGATGATCCCAGAGGTCTCTTCCAACCAAATCAATTCTGCGATTCTGTGATCTGTCATTACTTTGTTACACTTCAGTATTTATTTTAATGCTAATACCATTACTGTACAGTTAATAGGAGTCTTGTTTGAAAGCCAAATCAGCCCAAAACTTCAATTCCTGTTTATCTCTAGACCCATAAAATTTAGTATTTGCTATTTTGAGCACCACATTTATATAATCATCATTATAAGCAATCTAACTCCATCTTAAAGTATATAGTTGCTTTCTTCCACCAAGGAAAATACATCTCAAGGTGGCAATTTTGTAACCTTACTCTTTTGATAGTTAGGCACATTGATCTAATTTCTAAACTAATTTATACTTGTAGTAATATAAATTAAACGAAATACTTTTCTTTATTACCCCCACACTCACAGTTCAGTCCTCTTCCTGATTGTGATATTCTAACCCTCCTCTAATAACAGCTCTTAATTTTGTCTCATCACCTTGTTTCACTAGGACGTTTCTACTCCTAGTAAAAGTCAATCTTTACTGAAATAACAGTACATCTTTAGAAATCACAATAGGTACAACTGTTCCCCAAACAAATGAGTTCCTTTACAAAATTAAGTATTGTTATTGTTTATACAGTTATTTCACCAATTCTCATTTTGTCCAACTTTGACAGTAATTTTCCAGGGGCCTAAAATCAAATTCTTTACTATGATAAGATTCCTGAAATTAAGTCCAGATTTCTTTTAAGGTTAATTTTTCACTTGATATAAGGAATGCTTAGTTTCTTTAGCTGCCTCTAGACTAACTTACAGGAATATTCAATAGCTCTTGTAAAGCATACATTGGTTTCTTGCTTTATAAACTAAGGCATAAGATATGTTTGATATCTCCCTTGGGTTCTGTCTTGATCTGCAACCAACAGGATCACAGGTCAAGAAACTAGAAGTTCTCATAAGTGCAAGTAATAGAGTGGTTTTCACTCAGAGGATAAACCCTGTGTTTTCACTGTAAGGCAGATTCCTGAAATTTTGTGATTATTACCACTAGATTTTGAGTTACAGTTCTACCTGTAGCAGAAAGTTGCAATATAAGACATTTGTCACACTATTTTTTGCCACTCATGGAAATCTCTGAATAGCTGCTTTCAATTGTATTTCATAAATCTACATATAAAAAAAAAAAAAACAAAAAAAACCAAAAAATCACCACTAATTGTATACTATAAGTGAAGCTACCTACCTAATAGCTGAATTAGTTAAATTAACATCTGAGAATGAACAAGGATACTGTTCCTTTTTCAATACTCTAAAGAACTACTTTTAATCTCTTTCTGAAGACCCACCAAAAAAGAAAATTCAGGTAACAGATACAGAACTAAAAAATGGACCTCTAAAAATGGACCTCTGGTTGGTAGCAAGTCTCCTGGTTATTATTCATAGCCATCATTCTTGAAAACTATCATTCAAGACAGAGAAACATGCCATACATAACAAAAAAATTGGAAAAGGAAATTTGCATTTAATAGAAAGGCATTCTCAAAAAAAAAAAAAAAAGACATAAATGAGATAAAATTGTTACCATGTTAGTTACAAACATTTTCAAATTAAATCTCTGAATGGGCTACCATTCCACACTACGAGTCTACTCTAAGAATTTAGAAACGTATAATCTGCAAGATAGTGGAACCACCTATTGATTTTGGCATGATTGAGCATAATAAAGTATGTAGTAACTCGCGAAGTTTGTAGTGTTTTCCGAAAGCACAAAAAACCCCACCCAAACAAACACAACAACCCTGACTACCTGAAAACACACCCTGTGAATTTGCGACCTAAGACAAAACAAAAAGCCCAAGCAATGCATAGGGGAAAGTAATAGTACTGAAAAATTTGCCATAGACTTTTAGAAACTCCATAATAGAAAAAAAAAATCAAAAACCTTTCCTTATGACATACAGATTGCTTATAGCATAAATATTAAAACTGCTCTCTTATGCTGTTCTCATGTTTTTAAATATTGTAGCTGGGGGTGTTCTATTTTTTAATGAATATAGATTAAACTTCACATTTACAATTCGGTTCCTAGCTTTAAACAAACAAACAAAAAAAAGAAATTAATTATCTGTGAAAAAAACTGAATAAATTTTCAAAAGTGAGAAAAATGGATAAGCTGCTGGTAAAGCGAAAATGAGTTAATGACTTTTAGAGGAAGGAAAACCTGCAGTTTTATATTGTTATTACAATATGAAAGACTCTATACACTGTTACCTGTAAGGTCTGTGTAAATTAGAGTCAATCAAATAAAAGAGCAGCCTGGATAAATGTAATATAAATCTTTAGAATACCATAAAATAAGAAATTAGTAAAGTGTACTAAATTACCAAAATATTTCTTGCCTGGAATACTAATAGAAAAGCAGGAAAATGGTTATGTTTAAAAGAAGAGACAGTTTTAAGTATATGAATCTTCAAGAACTGTCATATCAGTAAGCTCATTAGCTGCAATGAAAGTTCCTCCTGCTGATCTAAAAGTACTTAAAAAACAGGATTTGTTATACTTCAAAGCAAAAAGGTATCTTTAATTCATGTACTGTAACAGTGAATTAAGCCTACTTCTAGTGTTATAAAAGTAGAAGCTAAAACTTTAGCACATAATAGAAAAAAAAACAAATTAAATACCCTGAAGTAAACTACAATTGCATAGGTCACATGTCCCTTGCTGCTTGCCTGTCAAAGTTGCTATTAAAAAAAAAATACTATTTTTTCTAATGTAATAATTAATTTGAATATTGTGAATGTTTTATCTTTTATAAAATACTATAAAATACTATAAAATACATTTTAGCTTCACAACTAACAGACCTTGTCACTGATCTTAAAATCTTGCAAGTTATGGTAACAGCTTCCTGTACAACAACTACTGGCTAACATTTAATGAAATGAAAGGAGCAAGAATGTTTCTTCTAAAAAGGATAAAAAGAAAATGAGCTGCTGAACATTGTAATGTTCTAATGTTCACCATTTTGAACCAGAAATAACTTGAGAGAGAAGTTTTAAGAATGAGTAAGTACAAAATAAAAAAGATACAAAGTATGCTACAAATGGACTGGCTGATACAAGGATGGTCATATCTTTTAAGTAACTTGTAGAAGACTCAACTGTCAATTGATGGTGATGAAACCGAAACCAATACATGCATTTTTATACAGTGTGTTCAACTTAAAGTTTTCTGTCAATATTGTTCAAGTGACATTTACACATCTTTGTGCCACATTAATTGTGATTTATAATTCAAAGGGAACTTGCAAATAGTACCTTTATGCCACATAGAAAATATGAAATTATTGTATTTGAAGAAAATAATATGCAAACAGGAAATAAAAACAGCTCAATAAAAAAATATAGCTTGCAACAAAGGTATGGGAGAAAAGACTTCTCTTATCAAACTTCATTGATTTATCCTTGGCAATTACTTTTAAAAATTACTTCAGGGCACCAAGTTCAGTGAAACCACAACAGGAATGGCATCCCACCACTTTCACAAGGCCCTAACCTTTTCTAGGACAAAAGGTAGAGAAAAGGATTTAGAAACAAATACTGGAACAAAATATAACCTATATGGTTCACAGGAAAAATAAGCATTATATTAGTATGATACAAAACCAGAAAAGAATGATGTACCTCCTCAGCCAACAACTTTGACCAACAAAGCAGTATATATGTAAACAGAATCTTCCTATCCAATGACAGGAAAAACCCAGGCTGACTTCCTTCCTTCTGTACTATCAGCAGCTGTGGAATAATTACCGGGGGCGGGTGGGGAGGGCAAATTATCAAAACTAATTATCGAAAGCACACTTATTAAGAGTAAAGCTATATCCACATTCTCAGCACATAAGGGGTCTGCTGCGCACACAAGGGATCTGCTCTGCGATGGTTCCTCACTCCCAACTTGGCCTGCCGCCTTGGATGTTAGCATACCAAGGAAGCTTGGTGCACTATCGCTGAGAGGAACAGAAGGTGGAGCAGTACGAAGACACTGCGTCCAGGTTCTGTGTACGAGGCATAGTACGAGAGACTAGAAGGTACTGTGCACATAGTTGTTGTCAAATAAGAGATAAATATTCCTTTTCATCCACAATGCTGGTGCTGAGCTAGTAGTTGTGGTGAAATCGTGTCCTGTGGATGAACTTTGCTCATTATAATACCAAAACACACCTCCATCCCAAAAGCTACCCGCCTCTCTTTTACCTCAAGCATGCTCTCTGAATTCTTTCTTATCTATATCTTTAAAAGTGAAGCAAGAGAATTTTATACCAATCAATAACGAAAGTATATATGACTAGAGTCACTCAAGCTCCACCTAAACTTAGAAAATAGTATAAAATACCCTAATGACATGGGGAAAGGGGGGAGACACAATCACTGTGAAGTCAAGGAGCATCGCAGATTTCCAGGATCAGTCGAGGGGCTGAACCTACCTTCCCCACCCATTGGGATGCCTTTGGGTAAGACTCTCGCACACTTGGTTACACCAAGTGCTTCCCCAGGAAACTTAAAAATCAAGCTTGTATTTGTGGACACATTAGTAGCGCTGTATAGTCACCTTAATATATATATTATTGGTACAAAAGTATATTTTTTGTAACCTAAGTGTATTTTTGCAGACAGTGTATTAATCATCAGCTATTTAAGAGAACTTATATCTGTTGCTTTAATAAACCACATTATCTATGAATCCAGTTGTGAGAATTTCTCATAGAATGCGTCCAGACTTGTAGTATATATCATACTATTCATGAATCTGTATAGGTGTGTAAATTCAATGATCTAACGACTCTATTTTGCACTATTAGTGAATTTGTAATCATGTCAATTCAATGTAATGCCATACTGGCTGTTGAGCATGATCGGACTTAGTGTCAACTGGAGGCTATTTTTGGTGTAATTGGGCATCACTCAGAAGCTAAGCTCAGCCACACCCAGCCCCTCACATCTGAGGACAAGCTGGAACGCAAGGGGGTTTAGTTTCTGCCAAATTAATCAACCCTTTTAACGCGACAGCAGCCTGTAACCCTTTGATGTAACCTTTGGATCCAATGGTTTTCCAAATTTACTGGAAGTCTAAACTGCCTCCAATAAATACAACCCAGGATGAATTATTCTTGTTAAGTACTAAGTACAGTATCTTGGAATGGAGGAGATGCTCTAGGCCCTAAATATCCAAATTCTGTTCTAACACAGCAGTATTTCTTCTGGAATAAGCATATTTGACTAGATGATCACCAAGATAAAAGATTTTTGGTGACTTCCCCTCTATCACTCTCCCTAGCAGCCATACTGATGCCTTGTAATATCTACTATGTTTCCCAAATCACTGTAGAAGCCTCAATGCAAATCATTCTTGGTCAATTTGTTAGTCTTCATCATCATATCAGTAAGTTACATTAGACCAGGTGAGTCCGTGATGTTGGATATGGATGACCACAACTACAGATTCACAGATTTTTTTGAACTGACCTTTTGGTAAACTCAAGCAAAATCAGCCACTTCATTAAAAATTTACTGTGCAAAAGTTGGTGCATATTAAATCAACTTGCTTCTTAAAAAGATACTTATGCAAAAGTACTGAAAAGTTAAAAAAAAAAAAAAAACGAAACCATGAGCTGCATCTTTGGTATCTGCTGGATTTTCCAAAATTCCAGTGCAGGAGGAGTCTTTCAAAACAAAATGGAGTTTTGCAGGTAGGGAAACAAGTATAAACATACATACTGATACACTAATCTGTTAAAGACATCCTAAGCCTTTGTCTTTTTCATACAGTAAAACTGAAATAATAAAATACATCTCAAAATACACTGAAATAAATTCAATATATAAACTTGAAAACATGGTCATTGATTTCCATCCTACTACATCCTGAGTGAGATCAAAGATTCATCTAGTCAATAGCAGATACCCAAAAACAAACAGAAAGCCTGGACTAACTGGTAATTTTACTGGCTATCTGGCTACTCTTTGAATGGTCAGTGTTCTGCACCTCAGAAGTTTTCCAGAAGACAATCAGCAGCTTCATACAAGATGACTGTCTACACTGAAAATAATGGCTTCTAATAAGGAACATCTTAGTTTTTCTGGCAGATATACAAAATTCAACCACAATACAGCCAATAACATACTACTAATGGAGCAAAAAAAAAAAAAATAAAAAATCAGTGACCAGTCAACACTGAAAATAATGCATAAAATACTACATTTATATACAGCACAAACTCCTTCTACTACCAGTACAAACAGATAGATGAAGGGCTTGAAGCATTTGACAGCTATTTAGAAATACTTGCATTTCTAAATGGTTATAAAGCATCAACTAAAACTGGAAACTTTAAGAACCATGACAACAGAAAGCAAACTATGTGAGTGACCACTATCTCAAGTTCTCCATCAGGAGCAGGTTTTGCAAAGCTGTAGTTTGTGGCAGGGAGACTGACTGAGATATAAGAGTGACACTGTACAAAACAATGCAGATAAACACCGATGTTCTCCAAACTGACATAAGCTAAAAAATTATTAACTGAGACAGCCCATCCAATCTTCTTTTCCTGCAAGAGTAGGACAGTGCTGAGGTGGTGTCAATATCTAACTCCACGCTTAGTCAGTTTAAATTAGTTAAGCTGTGATAAAATATGGAGAAGATGCTCTTAATTAAGAAATTAACTGAAAAAAAAAATGTTGCTGCCTGTACCAAGATTTACCATATTCTATGCTGCATGATGAAGTAGTAAAAAGAGGAATTAATTTTTCCAGACTTCCAATGCTACTGTTGCATGAAAAACGTACACGTAGGGAAGACAAAACTGTTCTGATTCATATTTAGAAAAAAAAAAAGTGACGGTATGAATGCCTTTCTGCATTTCTGAATTAAAAGACACTGAGTGATTGTACTACACTTACCATATAAAAGACTGAAAGTTGGAAATAGTTTAAGAACTGTTAATAGAAAAGAACTTTTAAAAGAAATCTATTTTGGACAATGATTCTAGAATATACATTAGAAGAAATGTAATGGGAAATCCAGTAGTAAATATTAGAGAGCCAAACAATAAATATCTTCAAGACCACTCGCAGCAACTCAAATTACTGATCTATGAAATAGACTATTAATGCCTATTTTTAAAATGTTAGTAAAAAATAAGCATCATCTCACATAAAAGACAGTGCAATGCACTCAGAATCTAAACTTCTAGTTCTTTATACAAACCTTTACTAGCTTTATCTAAATGTTGAAAATCCTCAACAAAATTCAGGACATCCTGATAGCTTTCTTCACACACTTCTACAAGAAAATGGAGCAAAGTTGTTTTTTGATCTGCCGACTTTGTGTCCTTCAGCTAGAGAGAAAAAAAGAAATGTTAAAACACTGAGAAGAAGATTACTTCTATTTTGATAATTAATGTATGTTACTAATGTGAACCCAATAAAGGTAAGAACAAACTGTTGAACTGGTACAGCTCTTTTGAAGAAAACCCTAAGGAAAGGACTGTTTCATTTCCCTCCTTGCTAAAAATCCATAGAAAGATTGCATTAAATATTTTTTTAATTCTATGCAATATTTGAGTCCTATATTCAAAACCAGTACACACTTCTCTTTTCAAAATGTAATTATTTAAGCAATATTAATATATACATATATTAATTAATATA
>NW_009627277.1:21306-27906 GCF_000690535.1 Cariama cristata | reverse complement strand
CAGCACTGTCCCCCGCGGGCTCGGCCCGGCTCCCCCCGCTGCCGGAGGGGCCGTTTTCGGTGGGCTGGGGCAAACCTCTTCCCCACAAGGGTCTCCACCTGCCCTTGCCGCTCCCTGCGTCGGTTCTGAGCAGGGGTCACGGCCCCGACAGCTGGGGGGAAATCAAGGTCTGGATCTGCGGGCAAGCGACGACAAAGCGCTGGCTGGTTTGCGCAGGACGCGGTCCGTGGGGCGGGTGGAGTTGAGGGTAAGAATCGATTACGTGCTCCGATGAAGGTGCCAGATCTTTCAGCAAGGGTATTGATTTATGCATTCAACGTGGCAAGCTGCTTTCTGCTACATCTTTTGCTACTAAATCTTGGTGATGTGAATGTCAATAGGCATGAACAAATCCCCCACGTTTTGAAAAGCCGGAATCTGTATCTGTAGGACATAAAAACTGCTACGTTTGCTTGCTTTTGCTGTCCTCTGCAAGCCATTTTCATAGAATCTAGCACAGCCTTTTGTGCTGGGAGAGTTTCAAGAGACTTGAGAGGTCTGTTGGTGATGGATTTTGCACGCAGAACACACGTGTATGCCTATGCATTGCCACAAATGTTGTTTTCTCTTTAAAACAGCACTTTTTTCTATTTGTAAATTGCATTTGATCACAGTCTAGAAATATTATATGTCAGAAAATATCTATCTTGAATTGCTGAATAATAGTATTTGGGTAGCTGCTATGGCAACAGATGTACAGTCTCTGGATTCACATATCAAAGGTTCTTATGGCAACCGTTTTTTGGATACCTCTCCACTGCACAAGGACTGAGCCATCCCAGGAATCTCTGGACAGACAGCAGTAACAGAACAAACTGACGTGTTCCCTACTTCACACTTGGTTTTGCAATAGACATAAAAGCATGCCTTGCATTAAAAATAAAACCAAACAAAACAAAAAAACAAAGGCCAAAATGACACTGTGAAATCAATAATGTGAAAACATTTTAATGAATATTTATTATAAATTAGTATTTATATTATACTGACACTTAGAAACTCAACCAACGATGGATCGGCATTGACAACATGTTATACGTGACACAGACTCGAAGTAGGTAACTACCCTTGCTGCAAGGCAGCTCTTTTCTTTTTTTCTTTTCCTCTTTTTTAAGACTTGTGAAATTTTACAAAACAGGACATTCCTATTAGAAATAAATCAGGTTCAAATGACCTTGACCTATGATACACAGCAACGACCCTAACAAAAGAAGTGGATAGCCACGCCGCTGAGCAGTCTGTTTCAGCTTTCCTTCTGCACCCAAAGGAGCTGTTTGCATTAACCAAATGGGCTTCGGATTAGCCCCGCTTTCTCAATGTGCAATTCTCTTAACAAAGGTGAATTCTTCTTCCTCTTCCCCTTTTATTATCACCGCTGTCCCTACACAACCGCAGGTCTGCAAGCAACCGGCAAGGGAGGTCTCTGCCTGCGATCGCAGCTCACCAGCATCCCCCGTAACGGCCCCACTTGGCACAAAACCCACGGGTGTACAGGCACGCTCCGACCCACAAAGTCAGCTTGGAAACGGAGTTTGTGCTTCACAAAAAGGGATGGTAACTTTTGAAGAGGAAGACATCAATTAAATAATTAGGGTTAGTATAGAAGGAACTGTACAATGTCTATCCCTTAATGTCTTTAAGAGCAAATTATAAAATCTTCCATGAGGGATGTCGTAAGTGAAGCTGTTTGGGGCAGGGAGATGAAGTGGACAACATCCTAAATTCTGTATTTCTGTGGCTCTGCCGTCACCGTGCCTGTGCGTGCGTGGGTGCGAGCCTTCGCGTCACGCAGAGCCGGGGGCAGCACGGCAGCCTCCAGGCAGAGGAGCGTTGAATTGGGATGGCAGGCACGTGGGAAGGAAGCAAACACCTCAGCACCTGAAAGTGTCATATGCTCCTAGATTTTTTATTGCAAAACTTTTTTAATGTCTGAGACTCATTGAAATAAGCCTTTAGGGAAAAACTTTAAAAAAAAAAAAAAAAAAGAGAAATGAGATAATAAATCACCTGCCCCACAATACGGTCTGCACAGTACAGGTATTTTTACTTCTTTAATACGTACTGGATGATTTAATTTAAGTGGTAGATGGTAAATGCATTTTTATGAAGCAGAAAAATGTCTTAAGAAACTAAAAATTGACTTTGCAGAACAAAGGCGTTCTAACAGCAGACATTCAACTCCTACGCATTAGTGTGGCTATACTGGGAAATATGCAGACTAGGTGTGCTCATTTCCGAGGATATTTTCTCACTGGCTATTTGTAAGAAGCGGCTAATGACAATGTCTTTGGCCTTGGTGGTCTCCATATTCCTCTCCCGTGATATCTGCATGCTGATTTGATCTACGTTAGTCATGATAAGCTCCGAGGCCAGGATCTGAGTGGGGGATGCCCTGTTTGCCGTGCTATCCATGATGTACTGCTTGTAGAGTTCCACCAGCTTCTGTTCCAGGTAGTCGTTCAGGGCTGAGTCGGAGAGGGGCTGCTGGTGGGCCACCAAGCTGGCCAGTCGCCAGCACGAGGAGTAGCCTTGGGCCGGCTTGCGGCTACTGTCGCTGGAGGGGGGGACCCTCACGGACTCCATGGGGGGAGGAATCTCTGAGGACTCCAAGAAGGGGCCGATGCCACTGTCACAGGCAAAATCTGTCGTGACCGAGCTAATCGGCACCACGTAGTCCCCGGCTATATGCAGATCGTTGTAGTTCTTGCAAATGCTTTTGCAGGAAGATGGAACCAGGTAGGTGTCTTTTCTTGTCGGCCCCTCGCAGACCTGCGTGGCTGGAGACAGCGGCCCTGCGGGCACGGGGTGCTGCGTGGGCTGTGGGAGGTGATCCCTCTGCCTCCTGCTGTGCTTGCTACCCCTAGGGCAGACCGAGGAAATGCACTTCCCCGCAGATCTGCATCTCTGAAGGAGGCTTTTTCCTTGTGCTTCATCCGTGGAAGAATAATTCATGGACTTCATTTCATACACCACTTCCTCAGCCGAACTCTTGCTGTAGAGCTCAGGGTCCAGGTCTTCGCAAAGGTAGGTGATTCGATAAAGGTAACCTTCCGACAGCATCCTTCACCGAAGGAAAGGAACCACCAGCAGACAGAAAAATGACAAGAAGAAACCATTAGTTCATTACAAACTCACTGAGTGGTGATTACACTCGCAAGTCTGCTACCAGCTGCGGAGAGATGTTTCCGATTTGGACACGAACAAGAGTGCCTCTGTCTTTCTAGAGGACTCGAGTCAACGAGTGACGTGACCAGCTAGCCTCCCTGTTGTGCTGTTACCTCAATCACATCAAAGCGTATTCTGTATGACATAACATATGGCACGTCCAGTACATCCAACGACAAGGGAGTTGGGAAAAGAGGAACAAGAAGCGGTTTGTTGTGGTAACGGTTGCTGTAATAGCTTCCACCTAAATACAGATATTTTTGCCCTTGACTTCAGAAAGAAGCCGAGGGGTTTCCCCCTTATTCTCATACGCTTTGGAGCAACTTTTGTTGTGTGTAGTTTGACAGCTGCCTCTGACCTACGCAGATTTCAGATCCATATTGAGAGTATCACCCCTTCTGTTCCCGGCTAACCAATGACTGCAGGTGCGGTTCCTTTTTCATTAAAAAAATCTCAGATCATTAAGTTAGGACTTTGCACTTCTGCATGCCAAGCACGATGGAATTAATTGTCTCTAACTTTTGGACATGAAAATGGTGGCAAGCAGTGGCAGAAGCAAGGCTTTTTGGAGGCATGATTCATCTGGCCTGTTTTAGGCACCTAAACTGAGATGAGACAAATTGTGCCCTAGATTTGCTCATCGCTCTCCAGTTACTATAAAAGGCTCTTAAACTGACTACCCTGGATGTAGAAATCTGCAGTGTACTTTCGCAGAGACGTATTGCAGTGCAATGCACAGCAGAGCGCACATTTCGGAAGCACCCCAGCTCCTTCCCTGTTGGATTAGTCGTGAGGACCACCAGCTCTGAAACCAGTTTCCATCACTTTTCTACAAAGGCACAACCAGGTTCCAGCAGTCACTAACTCTCACCTCTCTCTGAGCAGGCAGCTCAGTCTCAAATGTGTAGACACATTAGCAATGAAAGACAGGACTGGCTAGCAAGGACACATCAGTAAATGTTCTGCCCCAGCTTTAGCAGCTCCACTACCACATAATTGTTCTTAAGTCCACCTCTGTAGGTCTTTTTTTTTTTTTTAACAGATGACAAGGAGATGATCAATGGGAAAGATGTCCTAAAGAAATTCTGTGCTCCAGCAAAGAGAAAGTAAACCTCTAGTAAAAACAAATTAAAATAAAATTGGTTTTTAAAAAAAATAATTAAAATAAATTTTTTAAAAATTGGGTTTTTTCTTTTTATAGTACAAAATACCTTCTGTGATAGGAACAAATAACTTGTCTTTGTTTTAGTAGTGAGCACTGGTCTTCGTTTACAATTTAATCCGATTATATAATTTTAATCCTTAACAGATACTGTCTCTGCAGATATGAAGATCTGTCCCAGTTATCTGACAGTTTGCCTATTTCAAAACGCCCGCTGTGACGGAGCACCAGAACGGGAACATCTTCCCTCAAACTGTGAACGGGGAGGTGGCATCGCTCTGGCCCACGCTGCACTGCCCCACGCTCCGGTCGACTGCTCCACTTATCTTTTCCAAGAGTGAAAGGACTCTCATTTCTTAGTCAAGTATTTCATGTGTCACAGTTGCTAGTGCAAAATGCCACACTAATAATAAATGTTGGCTAAATCCTGCCCAAGCCTGGAGACAGACTTTACGCAGATATGAGGAAGGAGACAGCACGAGAAAAGACTTTCCCCAGGGGAGGAAAAAAATCACTTCCACGCTATGAAGAAGAAGGTTGCGGGGAAAATAAACTTCCTTCAGAAGGAAATATTCATGGAAATTAAATGTGACCAAACACTTGCTTTGGTGACCCTGGACGCTCTCAGCTGCTGCCAGTTGGGTGAGATGTCCCACAGGCAGGTGACACTTAACGAAAAGCGATCTATTTACTCAAGAGGGGAAAAAAATCATGTTTGGGGCTTGGCATTCCTTGCCGTACGCTGCTGTTGACTTGCTTTAGGTTTTTGCTGCGATTAAGGTGCCACCACAGAAATCTCAGCCAAATGCCAGAGCTGCTGAGGTTATCAACTCATCCCCCTCCCTCTTCTGCTTCTGCTCCCCCCTTCTGCAGTGCAGAGGCTGCTCCCTGCCCCCAGTCATCCACGGCCCTTTATCGCAAAGTCACCGCTCCCTTCGGCTAGCACGAATCCGGAATTGTTACACACTTAGTCCTATACTTATTTTTAATGTGGACTCTGAGAAATGAGTGGAAATATGACATATGGCCTGTTCGCCGTTCAACCAGGGTAGGCAAAGCCGGCGGCGTTCAGGTACCGTGTGACGCTTGGGTCCTTCCTACTGCCCAGATGTGCGCTGCTTCTGTCGTAAGGTGATGCGTTAGGGAAATGAAACCCTTGGTTTCATTTCTTGGCACTGCATTCTGCAATACTTATTTTAAGAGTTTTAGAGCTCACTGCCGGAGACAGGAGTGGAAACAAAAGCACTGGTGAATTCAAAAAGCTTAGGCTCCCACCGTGCTTAGGAGTTGTGTGTTTTGCTGAATGAGTTACAAGCCTCCTCTCCCAAGTTGGCAAGGGCTGTCGCACTGACCTGACTACTCCCAGCTCTGCAAGGAAATCTGATTGAAGTTCTGATAGGCGGTGCTGGGAGCCTGAATGCAAAAGAGAGGTGCGTATATCTCTGGTCCGAGTATTTAATATAATACATACCCCTGATAAGTTATTCCATCACTACCGATGGCTGGTCACACAGTTGGGTCACCTTTAGTTCTTGCATTTTACATCTGGTAAGGATGACAGTTTTTGTTAATTCTACTTTCTCGTGCTCCTTCTCTTAATCCTCCTTAATCTGCCGTGCCACAGACACACATATAAACCAGGATTCCAAGTGTGCAGGCATTATATCTAACGTCATTCAATATTCTGGGTTTCACGCTCCTTAAATTCAGATTTCACTTCCCTCTTCCTGAAAACAACTGCATGACTTTTGATGCATAAGGGAAAACAGGCCCTTTTACAACTCTGGTCTGATGCATTTTGCATGTGAGGTGAACACAGAGATTTACACCGTCTTTTCTATCTGACACAGTCTGTGTTACTGTCAGATGATCTTAAACACTCCTATGTCTTGCCTGGGGTTTTTGTTCAGTTCTTCAGAAGAAGAAAAGCCTGAATGTTTAAAGCCACATGGAGAATCCAGTGGTGTTGCCAGTATTTTCTGAGTGGCAGCAAATTTGCTGGGTTATAATGTTTGGAGATGGTGCCAATGTTTGCATAAAGACCTCAGACTAGAGGCTGGGAGCAGGCAAACAGAACGGCAGCTCTTGGCTCAGGAAAAGTAAAACGCTTAAAGAAAGCCTGGGAAGTGTACACGAAGAGATATGATAAATTGTGTCCTAAATAAAAACCTGAGCAAAATGAAAAGTTGCTAGGGAGAACAGAAAGAGCGTGGTGCCAGCTGGGATCACAGCTC
>NW_009627277.1:20547-21275 GCF_000690535.1 Cariama cristata | reverse complement strand
AAAGGGGCATTCTTTTGCATTGCAAAAGGAGGGGATGGAAACTCGTAGAAGAGAGAAGCTTGTTTTGAATATGTCTGGCTTTCACATCCCTGAGCAAGGCTCTGAATGGCACTAAAGTTCTGCTGCTGGTAGTTGGAGTTCAAGATTTATCACAGGGTATACCTTAAGTTCTAGTCGACTCAATAGATGGGACCCCAGATGACAAAGTCTCCCTGTCTTGAGGGAACTCAAATCCTGTGGATCCATCCGTAGTACTTTTTGCCCCCTTTTAGGAGACACTTTTCCAGGCTGTGGAGATACAGACGGATCCCTTCAGTGAGGTTTGGGATCTACCTCAGATTGCAGGACACATATGCAGGAGTTCACCTGGCAAGCAGGACTGGCTGGAGAGCGAGCCGGCGTATGTTGCAGGACCCACATCTCACCTTCCACGGGGGCTGGCGTGAAACAGCTCCCAGGAAGCCCCCATGCAGCCAGGGCAGGGAAACCAGGAGGGTGACGAAGGCAGTACAATGTGCTGTGCGTATGGATGAGTATAGCCTTTCCTTAATGCCTGAAACCCACAGATCTTCGGTATCTGAACCCCATTCGATAAGGGCTATCTCCGGTGCCCAGGGCTGGGTAAAGGTAATGCTGATGAACTGAACTGCGTGGTGAGGTGGATGCATCAGGAGAGAGAGCCATCTTACGGAGAGACCTGGAGAGGCTGGGAGGGGGGGGGCAGAAAC
>NW_009627277.1:0-20321 GCF_000690535.1 Cariama cristata | reverse complement strand
CCTGTTCAGCGCTCGTCAGGCCTCGCTTGGAGAGTCCAGTTCTGGTCCCCACAATTCAAGAAAGACGTGGACAGACTGGAGAGGGTCCGAAGGAGGTCCATGAAGATGATCAAAGGGCTGGAAAACCTGCCTTATGAGGAAAGCCTGAAGGAGTTAGGACTGTTCTCCCCGGACAAAAGGCGGCTGGAGGGGACCTCATCACAGTATTCCAGTACTTAAAGGGTAGCTACAAAGAGGACAGAGGCTCTCTCTTCACAAGGAGCCACACGGAGAAGACAAGGGGCGATGGGTAGAAGTTGCATTGGGAGAGGATTCATCTCCATGTAAGAAACAAATTTTTTACAGTGAGAACAATCAATGACTGGAATAACCTCCCTAGGGACATGGTGGAGTCCCCACCACTGGAGGCTTTCAAGACACGACTGGACAGGGTGCTGGACAATCTCATCTAGGCTCCCTTTCCCACGAACGATTGGACCAGATGATCTTTCGAGGTCCCTTCCAAGCTGGGCAGTTCTATGACTCTGTGATTCTATGATAACAGTGGCTGCGGTTTGAGGTAGGAGTTGGCCCACTTTGCCCGTGGCAGAAGAGAAGAGGAATAGCTAAGAGGTGCTTTTGCAACGCTACCTGCTGCATGTGTCACTTCCTCCCCCTGCTGCTGCTGCGGCTCCTCCGGAAGATCTGGGACTGGTGGGACCACATCGTGAGGCTTTTTCAGCAGCAGTCATCAGCCAAATCCCTCGTGTCCCCCAGATAGCTCTCTTTGCTCTGATCTTTGGTCTTCCCACAGAAGAAAACATGACCCCTGCTCATCTTCTTTATTCACATGTCAACAGTTCAAGAGATGCAGGAAAGCTAGAAGTACCTCTGCCATGGGGGAACATGGGCTGTCTTGGGGGGAACAAGTAGAGCAGGTTTGAGAGGATAATAAACCTGTATTTCAAGAGTATGAGGGCACCTTCTTGAAGGACAGGCTGAAGGAAGCAGGTGAGGAGAGACATCTTCCCCAAGAACACATTATACTTTATACATCTATTGTACTGTTGAATGTTCTTGTTATACAAGTGTCTACCCATTTTTAATCATGCTAAATGGATGGCAGTGAGCTTCAGGAGCAGCTGGTTTCTTCCATTTAGAAAAAAAATACACCCTTCTGTATGTTTGAGTGCTGCTGGATCTTTAAGTGGAGTTTGAGGGGACAGGCTTCCATAAAAATGTAATGAAAGCTGTACGTGAGTAAATACAGCTTCTTGAGCCCCCAAATAATTTCCATCCAAGTCTGTTTTATCAAATTCCTTGAAACTTTGTATGGAACAAGCCCGGTTCATAATTTTCTATACTTTTCTTAATCATCTATAACCATACAAAGTTGTTTTAGGAGACCATCAATCTGGTTTGACAGCATTTTACATCTCATATCCACAGTTGTAAGCAATAACACGCAGCAATGTGAGGCAGGAAAGGATCGGGCTCCACATTCATTTGACTACATGATATTTCTACACTGTGCTTTTGTCTTTCTGGGGTGGAAATCATTTCATGTTTCTGGATTTCTGTGTTCTATTTCAGTGACTTGTTAGTTGTCGTCATGACTGAACTATATGGACTGCAACATTTTGCACCTAAAGCAGCTGAAGTAAAGGGGAAATAAATCCATGTGCACTCTTATAGAAGAGAATACACTTTCTAGAAGTGAAAAGAATAAACGGTAAAGCAAGTAAGGCAGAAAAGACTGAAGGGATTTCCGAGAAGGAGTGAGGGAAACGGTGCAGTAACGAGCACCGAGACGTTAGTCACATCTGCTGCCGAGGACCAAAACCAGGGGGGAGGGTGCATGCTGTGTGTGTACACCCATGGCAGGCTGCGAATTTGCAGCGAACCGGGAAATTCGCTGTGAATCAGGAAAATGCAATGATAGAGCTTCTTCTTTTATACTTCTTAACATCATCTTGTTTTCAGAGAAGTCTCAGCTTTTTTTCTATGAACTTTTTAAAATATGATGCCCATGTTTATCTACTATGGCACCTATTTTTATTTCTAATCTACAAATAGAGTACTCCACTTCGAGGACATTCTTTAGACAGCACGCTAACATACACAGTAAGATCAATAAAAATACCATAATTATGATAAAAGCAACACACCTGGTAAGACTCCCTTTAAAAGTATTCTGAAAAACATTTTTTAGTATGATTTTATGCAAGACATTAGAAATAACAAAGGAACAAGTTTTTTTGCATTTTGAAGTTGCATCGCAATCATGGTCAGTCACAGTTGTGAAGATGGCACTCTTGAAATGTTCTCATCTCTTCTTAAGGCAGCAGAAACTGCGTGTGGGCAATGGCTGAGGCTCTGCAAACACGCACATGCGTTCAAAACAGAAAAAGTACATCTTCATTTTACCAACTACCAGCTGTGATCCCACAGAAACAGAACTGAGCCACTTTGATAAGCAAGAGCAACATTTTCATACATTTATATAATGTGTAGTACATTTTAGTTCTTACCTCCAAAGATACAGCAGCTGACCAGGTACAGAAAATCTGTTGTCTTCTAACCAGTTTAAAGCTTCCTGTGAGTCCGTCTTACCCCAAAATGCAACGTTCTGTTTTTATTTCCTTTTTAAATACACTTCTAAGATGACATGTTCTTTATTTCGAATGCTCTAGAGCACAGAAGTATAGAAAGAAAGTCCCTTAGGAGATGAGGGGGTTTTATAACTGACTGAACTGCAACACGCTGAACTTGCTTCCTCTTTTATGTCTACATGAAACTTCGTTGTGAAACTCCGTGCTGTTAAAATAGCTGATTGCAACACACTCGGTCCAGGCAGATGGACTTCTTTTCATTAACTGTTATGCAAAAAACCCAACCTGGTGAATTGAACAGCTAGAATAATCTTAGAGAAACTGCTCATTTGTTAGCAGTTGGTGTACCCCATTTCAATGCCTATGTATCATTCTCCTTTTAATTGACAGAGCAAGACATCCAGACATGTCGAGATTGTCATGCCAAATAGATGGGAAGAGTGAGATGCCAAAGCCGAAATGCATTTCACAGCAGGCCTGCTTGGCTGTCCGCAGACCCTCGTACATCTCAGCTCCCACCAAACAGCACAGCTCAGCTGCTTTATCAGGTTTTGCTTGGGATCTGCAAAACCTGTCAGGAGGAAAGTTAAGACTCGAGGTGCCCACAGAACCTCAGTGCCGGCCATTCCCAGGGGGGCAGCTTTGCTCGGCAGGGGCAGTGCGTGAGAAGACCTTGGGCAAGGGGGAGTTTGCCCTCCAAGCCTGAGGTGCATGGAGAGTGAACATGGCTTTGAGCTCCCTGTTGGGGTATTCCTTAAAGGACAGGGGACAGGTACTGTTGGAAGGATGTAACTGGACTGTTTGAATTGATCCCAAGAGGATCTACAGAATTTGCTTTAAAAGGCATCATCAGGCATCCATACATTGCAATAATAACATAAATTTATTTTCATTCTCAGTGTATTTTAATTTCCTTATTGAGGACCTACTTTTTAACATTTTTTTCTTCAGAAGCCTCCATCTCTGCCAGGCAGAAAATATGTTGCAGCACAATGCTTCTGTTAACATAATTTTGTGAAATATTTGCTGTGATATGATATATGGTCAGGACTAGTATCCAAAGTCCTCTTAGCCATAGGCATGGGAAAAGTGCATATGTCAGTCTGGCCCTACTTACAGATCCCTAGCTTATTCCTGCAATGACGTAATCAAATAATATTGTACCCAATCATACGCTATGCTAGGATCAACAGCATCTAAAAAGCACAAAAACTGGGCAAAATTGGCAGTTTAATGCAAATCTCAACAGATACCTTTGCTGTAAAAGTGCTCCCGGTGGAAACAAAGCTACTGTAGTAACAGATGACTCTTTGATGCTTAACATTAACATTAATACTAACATTATTGTATTTTTTTCTCTGAACCTTTCACTGGTACTATGGACCAATCTCAGGCCTTGTAAAATTTATACTAGTCCAACACTTTTTACGGTGTTCTCGTATCTGGTTGATATAGTATTAAGGGGAACAAGAAACAAATCACTAGGAAGTTTTACTTCTTCTATAGATCCAGAGAGCTCTATATACACAGGAGCCCAATATTTCTAGTCAGATTGCTGGGAAATAACTTTGGTAGTATAAAAAAGCAGTTCTGTAAAAGTCCTCAGAGTTTTCAAAATGTATTTTAAATCATCTAAATCCATGTAAAAACAGCAAGATACAAACGGACAGATTTTTGAAAGTAAAAAGTGCTTCCACAGCCAGAAAAATCAATCAAAACCATGGAAAAATCAATCTACTTTCATAGAGATACCTAAATATGGATTAAAGATTTACCTTCAGGCACTTAGATTTTGAAAAAACTAAGTGGCCTTTTTTTTCCCCCAGTCATGCACATGTAATGCTTTTAGTGCTCTCGAGGAGGTCAAACACTGTCTGTATTTCTGCACAGCAGCCCTATGTGCCCATGGAAGGAAGATGTAGAACTGTCATTTCTTGTCATCCTGACAGTCCAGGCTTTGGGGACACTCGTTTATTCTAGTGACCTTCTCCATTCTGCCCATATTTTTTTAATGAAGTTCATAAATAATGCTGAGCCAATGTATTCTGAATAAAGTACCTTACTGTACAAGTAATCCGATTGGTGGCAGAGAGTATGTTGTGGTTTCCGTGCATAACCACACATGGGCAGATAGCACATAAGCACTGTTGGTTAGTCTGCAGTGCATGAATCACAAGTGGCCTGTAAAGCATCAGAAGGTCGTGTGCCGGGCGGGCTGCCCTCTTCCCATCGTCATTGTCTGGCCAAAAGCCAAAAACTTGTCTGTTTTTCCTCTTTTTTCTTTTTTTTTTTTTTAACTAGTAGCATGGCAACTTACAAATGGATGGCATTAAACAAAAAAAAAACCACCTAAATGCCACCTACTTCTTAACACCCCTCTAGGCTCATATAACAATGAAGATAAAAGGTGGTCCACAACTTGTGGGTACATAGATACACATTTGCTGAAATACTGATGCGCACCGTAAATACTGGCACAGCTTGAGCTCTGCTGCCGTCTGAAAGACCTCGGGGTGTGATGCACTGCAGTCAGCAGCAGAGAGGAGTCTGAAACTGCAGCGTGCTGGGTAGAGGGCAAACTGCAACTACCCCGTAAGGAACCAAGCGTATTCCTCCTCATCTCGTCAGCAGCTTCCAGACCTTTTTTAAGGAGTCTTCTGGGGTGATTTTTTTAAGCTTTCTAGGATGCAAAGACATCAGTTCTGCTTCTTTCATAGAATTTGTGTTGTGGTAGGCCTCATCCATTTCTTTAAAAGTCCATTTTCAAAGAGGAAATTTAGCAGTGAAGTTTTTCCCCTAGATTTTTCCCTAAGATGCACCATTCCTTTGTAAGTATCTAAACTTTCAAAATATGTATCTATAATCTGAAGGGTTGGTGGTTTCTCCTGGTCTTAGTTTTATTTAATGCTTTTCATATATTGAAAACTTCTTTAAACACTTGAAATTCATATAAACCATTTCAGGAATGTGAACAAAATTATTTTTATTTGTAAACCTGAGGGTGCGTAGCAAATAGGAGTGATCAAAATTAGTATTTCAGGTGCAAAATAAAGCAGCCATCGCAGACCCCTGCATTTCAAAGCATCTCCTGCAGAATAAAAACGTGCTTGAGCCCCTAACCATGTCAGATCACTTCCCGCAGGAATCCCACAGGGATGTTATAACGCATTCTTTGCTTCACAAGTCTGAAATGATTACTCACATGTGCTCACTTAATTAAGTAGCAGCTAATTACATCCTGTGTACCAGATAGAAAGGCACATCATTGGATTAGTGGTAAGGCTAAGCAGCAGGTCTGGGAGGAAACATTTTTGCCGCTTGGAACGTAGTTCCACCTTTTATTGAAGGAGTCGTTTTACAGATGCCGTGTCCAGAGCAGAGACTCCAGCAGCCCACGACACTGTCCTAGGAGGAGGGCAGCAGAGCCTGAAGTTGTCTGACCACGGTTGCCAGGGCAGGATGTAGCCGACCTTTCCCTCCTCCTCTTGGCTTTCTTCCCCCAAGAACCTTTTTCTGCTTTTTCGCCTCTGGGTGAGCTCTGGATTCCCTTCTCAGCAGGTCTCCAGATTCAATAAGCTCCAAGCCTCAGCAAATCCCAGCTGATAAGAGGAGGACCTTGTTGTTTCATCTGTCTGCACCTTGAGGACGAGGAAGACTATTCACCTCTGCAGGACTAGCTCAGTACAATACTGGCAGTTTTCTTCCTGTCTTTCTGTCCGATTCCCACTGTGGCTAGACGTACTCTTTGGGATAAGCCAGGATTTTCTGGGTAATTCCAAAGGAAGAACTAGTTAATTATATTATAAAAGTTTCAAGTGCTATTTCCAAAGGCAATACAGATTAGCTGGAACGCTGCCTACCTGTATAAAATCCTGCCACATGATACATACTCTAATTTCAATGCTTGCAATGAGTCTTTGTTAAAAATAAATCATGCGTCACGCTGCTAATGTACTTCTTGGTTCAGTGACAACTAGTCGCTAGTGGTGAGGCTTTAAGATCAGGCAAAGAGCTTTTGACTGGAAAACAGGATTCAGTAATAGATGAGGGTCATCTTCTTTTTTATTTTTTTACTGTATCTCAGTGTAACATAATAAAATCGAAGGCAGTCAGGCTACTAAGAAGATATTTTTTGATAGTTTATCAAAATACCACAAAAATTGCAGAAACCCAAGAGGCGTTTGAGAAGCCTGGTTACATTCAGTGCATTGGCACACGACGGTAATCTCTAGGCAGAGCTATCCACTGGTAACTGGCTGAATTTCATCTATCTTTTTCTCAAGTACTAGCTCTTACTTTGACTCTGATTTCCACATCCCTCATTCTTTCATCTTTCCAGCAACCAGCTTTTTCAGAACTATCCCAAATTCTCTGCCAGTAACATTCAATTGAAAACAGCGTCTGAATTCTGGCACTGTCTTCACAAGGTTTGCAATGGAGATGATCAGGGAAATCTGGAAGCAGCAACAGAAAAAGCGGTTGATCCTCTGAGTTCTTTTAACAAGATAGTAACAGAAAACCCTCCTGCACTTTGGTCCATACAAACTAGATGCCAGCAAACCACTGCCTGTGGTTTTGTTTGAGTTAGGTATTCCTGGGAAACCGTGCCACGAACAAACAAAAAAAGGAAAAGCAGCCAAATGTGACAGGCTGGAACGACCACGGACAAATCGTTGGCTCCGTCTGCTAACAAAGAAACGATGCTCATGGCAGTTTGCTGCTGAAGCAATATCCAGGGGCATCAGACCTGGCAGAGGGGGTGAGAGGGAGGAATGGTGCCATGGACAAGTTTCTGACAAGCAGATTGAAAGCTAAGGGTCGCTGAGTTCATTTTTTGGAAGAGATGGCTGCAGGTAAGGGGTAGACAAACATTAAATCAAGCAATTATACAGGCACAGAGAACCAAGGAAGCTTTCTCAGACGGAGGCCATTCCAGGAAAAGAAGACAATCTTGTGGATTTGGTTACACAAAAAGGAAACAAAATCAACTGATTTCAGTAACCACTAAGCAAAATGTGAAACCAGAGGCAGCAGCCACAGGCCAAGTAATTACACTTCCATAGTAAAAGATATTACTGGAACAAATTTGAATGCTGGCATCAAGAATCCCAAAAGAGCAGAGAGATTTCTGAAAATCAAGAAGAGGTAGGAAACTTCGAGTTCAGGACAATGTGGATGACACAGGTTTTTGCTTGTTTCTTTCTTTGTTTTAAAAAAGCAATTATGAAACCAGGAAGAATAGGAATAGCACCTACTGAACTGAAAAGTTTAACTCCCAAGTCAGTATTAAAGAATGTTTGTATCTTTCTGGGCATTCTAGAAATGTTGAAAAAATGTAGGCTTGTGCTGTCAGGCAGTCATTTATTTTTTGGTTTTTTTTCTTTAAATTGTTTATCTTTTGTTTTGTGTGAGGTAGTTGGCACCTTTAATGACTTGGTGAAGATATTTATTAGGAAAGAACTAGATAAATCATCAGAAATTAGAGATGTTTAGTATTTGTGCCATTTCTGATTTTTTTGTCTCATATCACATCAAGCTGCACAAACGTCATTACTTACAACATAGAAATTGTAACTTAAAAATTACACTGACCCTACAGATATCTGTATCATCAAACTGAGGAGCCATTCATGTTTAGTCAGCTAAGGTAAAATAAAATAATAGAAGTAGTTTGTAAAACAATTATACACACCCGGATGCCATGGTAAGATAAGGAGCACTTAGCATCAGAGCATAATCCACATTCTGCTATGGATTTACTCTTAGAAGTAACTAGGAAATATTTCACAATATCCCTGACTCACCCATGTGTGATACCCAATGCAATCAACGGTCACAGACACTTGTATCTAGCCTCCTACCAGAACACAGTACTTTGAACCCCATCTTATCGTGCCTGGGCAAAACCCGGGATTAAGGCTGCTTGCTGCCCATACAACAGAAATGCAGAAGGAGGGAGGAGAGAGGAGATGAACATCAGCCTGAAATGAGGAACAGTGGGTGTCTCTGTAGCGCAGGGGGCAGGGAACTTTGTCCTGTCCTCTAAAAAAAGTGATTGCTATGAAACCACTTGGGAATTGAGAAGCTCTTTTACCTGCAGACTGGAAGAAATCATCCTTTTACATTTTTTTCACTTCTGCAGTCCTCAGGCCCACAACCACAGAAGATTATTGGACTTGCCTGCTGCAGGTGGCATGGCTCATGTTTAAAGGCGCAAGGGTGAGAGGAAGGGTTTGGGCCTCCTGAGATTTGCATTAATGAGATAAGATATATTTTATAAGATTTGCTAAGAAATGGACACTCTGCCCTTGAACTGCTTATTTGGCAGAGCACATTCCAGTTCATCATTCTTTCCCTCCCGAGGCAAATGAACTGAGCGTTGCTCATAAAACTGTAGAATGAACTTTCCCACGACCAGTGAAATTTGTTATAAACAAGATAGTCTCTGAACTCCAGTCAACAAAAGAGAGGCAGAGCCACTGTGTGACAAATACAGTATGCACACACCAGCCGCTCTACGTCCAGAAGGACACAACGCGTTCAGGGAAAATAGCTCCTCACCTTTCTTCCACAACAGCTGCTTCTTCAATGAGTGACTGCACATCAGCCCTCTTTGGGAGGCTGGCTGTTTAAAGTTTACCTGATAAGGGCTTTTTGCTCAGCCAAAAGATAGTGTGCAGGGTGTTTCTTTCAGGAGGTATTTTCTGTATAACAGTATAAATCTGACCTTCAAATTTTATGGGACTGGCCTGGAGAAAAGCTAATATTCCAAGCTAAAAATAACTTCTCAGAGTTAATCCATTTTTTGACAAAAAAATCTCTCCTTTATTTGCCAAAGTATATAGCTCCGAACTGACTTTAAAGCATTTGAAATGTTCAGTGCTTAATTCTGTTATGCAATTCTTAAATCCTTCCTCTCCTGCCCAGCAAGCCGGCATGAGAAATACGCTTTGTTAGCTGGGATCACCTGTTTCACATACGGTGTCTCAGGTGTCAAAATGATAAAAATTAAAACCTGCTGATGTGTATAAGGAAAACATAGCATTTCAGTCCCAGAAGAGCTCTTTGTTTTATATCAGGCTTCTAATTATTACAAAATTTTAAAGAGGAAGAGGCAAAAAGACAATCAAAATCAGTACTTCCAGGAGAAGGTATGGAAAAAAATCCTTTTATTTGGATGCTGTCTCCTCTGGGAACTTAAGGAATAGCACAACTGAATCTCTAGGAAAAAAAAGGTGGTTTTTTTTAATCTTAGAAGAGGGTAATGAGGTGATCTTCTGAGCTCCCTACCAACCTAAATTATTCTGTGAAAATGAATGGCATTAAATTCTTAGAAAACCACTTCCTACTTTATGCTAATTGATGTACATTGTGCTATTATTTTAAAATAATATTTGGAAATACTATACTATTATACAAAACTTTATATATGTTTATATTACATATATAGAAGAAATTTACTAAATCATATATATTACATACATATGTAATAATTATTTAGTGTTAACATAATTTATTTTCAAAGTTCATGTCATGCTTTAAAATATTGTTGTGAATTAATTAGAATGTACTTTCCTACATTGCAAATGCCTCTGAGATTTCTAATACTGTCTGTCCTCTTTTGTCTTAGCAGACTCACATGCCCCGCTATTAATCATCTGAGAACTTTGTACAAAATACACCATGGAAGTAGGTTTTTCTGTCTACTCACTGTTTATCTTGTTTACAAAAGTAGAGCAAAAAAAAGATAGTAAGCAAAGGTATCCGAGAGAAATGTATTTTGATGTTAAAATTTTTGTCTAGTTTCTGCCTTCAGTAAACAGTGACAAAGCAAACAAACACACACACAAACACCAAGCACATTTCAGGGTATCCACAGGAGAAATCCACGTCTCCTTTCCTTCTTAAACTCACTGCAAAAGCTTCCTTTGACTGCAGAGGGAGCAAGAATTTTCCTAAAGTATTTTTGAAACGTTCCGCGCGGTGCAGTCACTGTGCAGTGCCTTGGTCATTAGCCAGATAACTACTTCTGCATAGAACAGAAAAAACAAACTACATCTACAGCATATGAAATCAAACTCAGCAGTGTGTTCCCTCAGGCAAACTCCCTGTCTCAAACAATATGGTAGAAATGAATGTATAAAAGAGGCTAAAGTTGGCAATTAAATTTCTTTGTATTATTATACCAAAAATATAATCTCATACAGAACGAACAGCCAGCTATGAATTTATCTGAGAATAATAGGAACCTTATAATGTCATTAGAAAGGTAATTTTTCTACTTCTGCAATAAGTAGATGAATTTTACCCTTGCTACACTGATGTTCATCATCTGAATGTCTAGCCTTATGACTTTATCTATGCCTCTATTATCTTTTGTCCTAATAGTCTCAATAAGTATATACAGACAAATGACTCTTTTGCAGTCATTAGAATGTTATTAAATTGCATAGAAGAATCAACACAGCTTCTAGAAGTTAATGTACTCACAGGGATGACTCACGAACAAGGGAGCTGGAGCAGTTCCCACCCTAGATCTCAGCTCTGCCCCTAAGGAGCTTCTCCTCCTGCAGAAGAGTGTTGTAAGCTGGAGAGAACCAAGTGCCTATGAGTAAGCTGTTCCGAAAACGGACCGAGAGCATTACTGGAATTTGACAGAAGTTAGTAACAAGTAGCTGCAATGTGAATATATAAGTACATTCTCTTAACAAACCACTGCTGGGTACACTGAAATGTCAAAGGCCATGGAATATGAGGGAATAACATGACCATAGTGTGCTGCAGTTACCAGGAATTTACCTCGGGAAACATGAGCAGGAAACTCTGTTTTGAGGTATATTAAAGAAAAACAGGAACCTGATGTTGGAAAACCATTCAGCCAGTGTCTAAGATTCACATAATTTGACCACATACAGAACTGCATAATAACCTACTGAAACAGCCATAACTGATAGCACAGGTGGAACCATCTTTACGTTGCATATATAAGCCTGTAACACACACCTCCTGTTGCACAAGCATCTGTGCTTCAGAATCCAGTACACAAATCTGACCGCCCTGGTTGCCTACAACACTACGTATGTGCTACCTCACGGTCACTCCAGGGAAAGACACCCCTATGTCCGCCTCTGGTCTCGCATCCTGCCCTTCAGGCTTGGCTGTAATCCCGCTGGCTCTGGGAGAAGCAGGTATTAACACCAGCATCACCCTGGGGATGCTGGACTGCAGCAGGCTGGTTCCTGTGCCGGGTCAGGACTGTGTGGTGAGCAGTACATCTCACCTTCCAGGAGAGGAGCGAGGATAGCTGAACCAGTCACTGTTTCAGACAAGTGATTTTCTTCTTTTTGTGTGTCGTGCTCCTCCACCCTTGCACCAGGAGAGTGCATTCTTTAGATTAGCTGTCCTAAGTAATGCTTAAGATACATAGTCTCAGCAGATGCTCAGAAAGCACACAATAGGTTATCAAAAGGTCAGATTCAGTTTTTGAAGGTCAGTCTACATATCCACTTTCTCTTTGGATGACTGGGCTTTTTGCCCTAATGATACCTACTAGATATGTTTCAACTTTCTCACGCTCTCCCCAGGATATTCTACAGGTTTTTTTACCTCACAACCTCAGTTGTTCTCCACTGCCAAAGAGCACTTTTCTCTTGGGCAGCTTCACTGGTAGCTTGGTTGCTTCCTCCCTTTTTCTTGCAGTTTGTTTTAGTTGATTCCATCTGAAAGATTCTTCTCTTTCTAGAGCTGAGTTATTGGTTTTTTTCCCCCATAAACGTAGTTTTGGGGTTCTGCTTTGGCAATCCCAGAAAGAAATACATGTAATATCTTCCAAATTAATTTCAAATCCAATTCAAATCAAAATTCAAACACAGCAACACATCTTTTAGGAATTTGAAAAGGTTAGTGTTCATTTTGGTGACCCCAGTGAGCTATATTTGCCAGCTTACATAGCAAATGAGTTTTCTGACTCAGGAAGAAACTTGTGCATTATACGTGTCTGTCTCTATCTCTTTGAACCTAGAACACTCCAAAACAGAGAGCACAAGCTTCAGGAGTAGCTCCTGCCAGTGCGTGCCATTACATCAGTGTCAGACCGTGGTATCAGAAAGGATCCGTTACTCTGGATCAGTCCTTTGTACCCTGGTCCCTGGAGGCACTGATTGAACCGAGACCTCCTCATCTGACATCCCCTTCCACAACCTCTCCCAACTCTTGACTGTTAACTGAAGATGTCTAAGGAACTTTGGTTTCTTAACATCCAGTTGCCAGTTCAGGAGGTTCTTGGCCAGGTTTCAAAGCCCTTCGCCAATAACAGCAAGGCCTTGAAGAAGAAGCGAAAGAAGAAAACAAAGTCCAAGTGCTTGGCTTGATTCAGCCCCCAGAACTGTTCACAGCTCCTGCCACATGAGCTAGTACTGCTGAAAGAAAAAGAAAGAAACAAAAAAAAAGGTTACTAAGAAGAAAATCTTTTAGGTTTTCTGCAGGACTCGGTCTCCAGGAATCCTTTAGAATCACACTTGAAACTTTACATCTCTCAGGCTAGCCTTTTAGGAAAATACTGACACTGCTCCCTTCGGAAAGGCCAGGCTACAGGGCAGGGCTCTTTCTGACATCAAGCCTAGGACTGTCTGGGCTTCTCTGCTTCCTACAGCCCAAACTCCATCAGAGCAGGAAGGCTTCTCACACAAGATATTCAGCCTCTTCTGTCCTGATAGTGGTGCTGATCAGTCCCCAATTCTCTGAAGCGCAGTCTTTTTCTGCACTTCTAAACATTGGGGTTTTTTTTCATTGAAATGGCCCATTTATCCCCAGTATCAGTCAGAAAGAATTTCTCACCCTACATACAGAACTCCTAGATTCACAACATAAATACAGGATATTTTCATAATCTCTTGGGGAAGGTGTTCCCAAATGTTATGGTACTGCTGAAGGAGTCAGCAACACTGAAGAATGTTTATAGGACATTATCCAACACCCAATCTCTCCAGAATGTCTTTACCTATAAATCAGGCTCCACTGGACTCTTACCTACTCGGTGGTCTTCTGCAGAAGTAGTGGACTGTAAATATCAAGTCCTTGCTGGGACTATAGACTTTTTGTTTAAACACCCACCCTCTTCTTTCATTTAGGGAAATAGCTAGAAAACTCAAAAATGCGTAAAACGATTAGAGCCATAAAAAAAGGGGAAAAGTTTTAATCTGGCAGCAACTCTTAAGTCTGGGTTATCCAATTACCATATCGAGCTTTGCTCCTAGGTTTTCATTCCTTTCTTTTGAACCATCTGAGTAGGTTATATATCTGTTTAACTATTAATCCAGTAGCAATTTCTACCCATTCCTCAGCTGTTAAAAACTGACGCAAAAGTTAGAAACTGACACAAAAGCTGAAAACTGAAGCAAAGGCATGTTCCATGCTCCTGTCCTGGCAAGAAATTCCTTGACACTGTGAAACCTGAGTTTGGGATTTGCATTACTTCTGAGTCCTTGATGACCTGGGTATGGAAGTAATCATCGCAGTTATCAGCAGTTCCACTTGCAATGTAGCTGACATTTAGGTATTTACAGATCATTCTAACAAGCCTGTTCTTCTGATGGGGTATCCCTTCACACACGTATCATACTTCTGTGTAAGAATGCAGCCAAATTTACTAGCAAATTAACTGAAATTGTATACTTTCCTAGCTCTCCAGTCTCTAAAATGGAAGAAGCATTGTCCATGGGGCTCTGCCTTTTTGTACTTCAAAACTTTCAGATGCTCTCTGATATCACTCATCCCTATTGCTAACACCTAGCCTCACAGAGGTATTTTTTTATTTGGGTACTTAGAGCAAATGTGACATCAGTGAATGACTGTCTCAGAATGTTCTTAGGACTGCCTTCATCTTCAAAATCTATAGGATGGCCCCGTATAGCTTCTTTATTAAACCACTATAGACTGTGAAGCACTACACAACTGCTAAAGCGTTTGGAAATGGTGCACGTGGTGGCAGCAGTCCTGAGGTCGCTGTTTGCTTGAAGCACTTTTACTGTTTCAGATTCCACTTGGAGATGTGTCACATGGAAATGTGACATGCAGTACTTCTGAGGGAAAGAAAGAGGTTGTTTAGCTGCAGCTTCAGTTTCCTGAGAACTGTAATCCACTAGTACACTAGCTCCTGCTCTCCTCTGTCTCTATTTCATACTCTAACTTGTCTCTAGATTACAAATGGACAGGAACTGAAAGTGTGTGGCTGATGCCTACCTACAGACTTGTCACGGAGTTAAAGGGAGTAGAGCTGGAGCATGGCTACAGGTACTCAGTACTGAGTGATTCAAACAGAATCATAGAACCACAGAACCACCTATGCTGGTAGGAACCTCTGGAGACCAACTGGTCCGACCTCCTGCTCCATGCAGGGCCAGTTAGGGCAGGTCAGTCAGGCCTTGCCCAGTTGCATTTAGAGTATCCTGAAGGACAGAGATTTTACAGCCTCTCTGGGCATTTGCTCCACTGTTTCACAACTCTGACTGTGTGAGGAAAAAAAGTTTAAAAAAAACCCACATTGCTTATTTCTAGCTGTTCCTTTACATCTAAACAGAACTACATGTGTTCCGGCTGGTATCTCTTTCTCCTGTCCTATCACCATGCACCTCAGAGAAGAGACTGGATCCATCTCCTCTAAACCCTGCTACTAGGGAGCTCCAGGCAGCAGCCAGACGTCCCCTAGGCCTTCTCTTCTTACCGCTGAGCAGACACATCTCTCTCAGATGCTCTTTGTACGTTATCTACCAGTCCCCGAGAACTCCAGCCCCTGGTAACTGACATCATTTTGCCATAGGATATAACCAGAGTATAAAGAATCTCCAGAAGAGCTCTATATAGTTGAGCTCTCCCATCAGTTTTATGAGACATACATTAGTTTTGTGATGTAAAATTGAAAACAGTAATGTATTAAAGTTGTTCTCAAAAACAGACAGTACAGTTCAGTCTTCATGACAATAGTGTAGCCATTAACATCTCCGGAATTTCCCAACAGATAGCTAACATTTCACTTGATGATATGGAGGCTGAAGGTCCGTGAGCAGCTGAGGCAACCTAAGAGGTTGCAGTTGCTGAATATTTCATGCTGTCCCTAGCCTCCTCCACATCATCTCCTACTTATTCTTAACCTTTCCCATGCTCCTAGCTGTGGAAAGCTCTGCTTTTGCACCAGCTCTGGCATTCATTACAGTAAGTTAGTCAATTCAGCTTCTTGGCAGAAAACTTTCTGCTTTTATTTTGTCTGGCTATGTTTTCTGCCATATTAATGAGCTCAGACAGCTCAAGAAAGAATCCAACAAAAACCAGACCCATTGCACAATAAGCAGAGACCGTGCACAGCTGGCATCAGGATGGTAGTGGTAAAAAAATCACCTTTTAGGACCTATGTGCGGCTAAATGAACGTACCCTGTGGAATCTTGCCTCTGCCCGTTATTATTAGATTATTCAGTCCTGTTCCCTCTGAGGTCAACAGCAATGCAGTTACTGATTCCTGAGAAAGGCAGTGGCTGAAGAGTGCAGTGCCTTTGGACCTGAGAGAAAGCTGTCCTTTACATCTGCTCTGCTAAGGACTTGCTACGTGACCACCAACCAGTAATTTAGCTGCTCTAAGCCCTTCTCGGCATCTCTAAAAAAACGCTAGAAGCATTACACTTTTGCAAGAGGTTTTGTAGAGATAATACATTAAAAGCTTTTGAAGTTCATAGACAAAGAAATGTACAGATCCTGGGGCTACCTAACTACCTAGAGTAAATGACTAGACCACTATATAATAATCAGTACTGAATTCTCAGTGCCCTTCCTGAGGATGCTGCACAGCAATTCAGCATGCAATAACCAAACTGAAACAGAAAACCAAAAGTATGGGATATATTTTCCTAAGTATACTAAATATGTATTTTCCTTAATATAATTAAATGTATTTCTACAAAATGAACATATATTTGATGGTGTGTTTTAATAAACACTATCCTTCTGTACTCTCTGTGGGCTTATGGCACCTCTCTCTTAAAACTTTGATTTTTTTCTGCTTTGCTTTAGTTCTTCTGCATGATGAAAGAGCTCAGGTTAGTGCAGGATTAACAGAATTTGTTTAAATCCAGTGGACAGTCTCAGGGTTCTCATATAATTCCACTGCTGCTTCTTGGTTTCAATATCTTCACCATATATGGAAACCAGAGCCTGGAGTGTGTATCACTAAATTTTCAATCCTGAGCTAGGATTTAGAGACAAAAGGTCAAATATCAGTATTCAGAGCAATTCACCTTTTTTTCTAATCCTATTATCATACATAGCAATTTCACTTAAGCTTACTTTTTGAAATATCCACTATCCAGTGCAAAAAAGATACATGTGAAAAGATGCCCTGTATGAGCAGCAGTTGCCTTGCCTTTGCTAACTTGAAAGCTAAAGTAACGAACAGAATGAGCCTGAGAACTGGTCCTACCATCTGTTTATGGAGCACAAACTAGATTAACTCATTTGATAAAAATAAGTAAAAAAAAAAAAAAAAAAAGCTAGCAAAATACAGCTTCTACAAAACCAGTAGAAAACTAACTCTGTTTTAATGCTTCCCTTCAATGCAGTCCACATTTTTCTTCAGGAGTAAACTTTGCAGTAAGTTGCCGTATTTTTGTATCGAAGCAAGAAGACCAAGTATCTCAGAGTTAAGGATTTTGAAGCATGGAGTATCTCGTATACCACTAACGAATATTTGTATTTCTCTGAATTACTCCTTTTAATTCCCAAGAATGCTTACTTTTATCTATATAAAATTCTTGGGGTTTTTTTCCTGATTTCCCCATTTTGATTTGAATAATACTATGCATGTAAAGATTTATTGGCTTAATAACTGCTTTTCAAAGTACTTAGCATTAGTTGTCTTTAAAATGTGAATTTATTTCATCTAAGTTTTATTTTTGTCCACCAGAAAGACAGCAACTGCAACAACGATTGCTCAGGGCCTGAATAGTGTGAGAGTGATTCTAAACATAAAATGTTGTTCAGGGAAAACTTGTCTAATATCAGGTCAGAAGTAAAACTCATCCTGCAAGACATTCATTGCATCACCGCAGGCATGGCTTCACAATAAAACTGTTCTTGCCAAATGGTGACAGAGTACTGCATGTGTACTCCTTCCAAAGTAAACCTAGGAGACCATGTAGAATCGTTCAGTCAAATCTCCCTCCTCTGGATATATGAAAAGGTTCCTCGCATACGGGTGCAGCAGATGATCTATATAAACGTAAGAGCACTGGCAGCCAAGGTCATGATCTGTTTGTGTTTGCTCCCAGAGCCAGCAAGAGAGACCGAATTTATCCATGTGTGCCGGCATACGCGCCCTGACACATACCACTCACCTTCCCAGTAGGCAAAAGAGTGTGTGTGACAGCATCACTCATTGTCCCGGCACACTGTACACTTTATACCTACACCTGTTCCAGGCTAGCTCAAAATATTTGCCTTCAGCTCTTCCTGAGGGAACACAAAGATCAGATATCAGTAAGAAAGAGGAGGACTCGACTGCCAAGCCCTCTCCGTCACTAAGAGGCAGAGGGAAAGGCATGTGGACCTCTGGCATCCACTCTTTAATTCACACTCTATCACATGCTTGGAGTAGCCTGACACAGTCACATTTTGTCCTTAACCTGAGGTCAATAAAAAAGAATCACCCAGAAAGAACAGAATGTAATTACCAACATCTCTCCATTCTGCTGAGACTGAAAAACCAAAACCAAAACCAAAACCAAAAAAACAAACGAAAAGCAAACTGAGTTTATTTGCTATTGAAAATAGTTCTTTAGGAACCAAACTATGTTGCCTCTGAAAAATGCACTGTAAATATTTATGTGCTTAATAAATGTGTTTTGAATGTGTTCACTACCTTAAAATATCCCTAAAATCAGTGGGGCTATATTCAGAGGTGGAATAAACTTCGAGTTCAGTCTCCAGAACAAGAGGTCAAAAGCTGCATCCAGAACAAGAGCACCATTTGCAGGAATCTGCATTGCACAGGCAATTGAAAACATGCACCATCTTCATAAAAGTAATATTTTGGGTAACCAAATTCAACTTCGTTGTAATTAAGTTCTCCAAAATTAATAGGAGCCTCCATTATTTCTGTCAGGCTCAAGACTCTTACGGTAAGTATATCTAACTTCCAAAATCTCCCCCTCTGTCATGAATAATACATACAAGGTTCCCAACTAGCACTTGCTAGATATGAGCTTGTTTGGGTTTGGGTTTTTTTTCCTTTTTATATGGTTTTCAGCAGGGGAACATAATAGCTAACAACTTAAGCTGCATTGTGTAGACTTGCCTCAGTGAGATCTGAGCTGGAAGCAGAAGAAATTAGTCCACACAGAGATCCTGCTCCTTCCTTTAAAGAAAGCTAATTCCTTTAAAACTATCTCAGCAGAGTGCAGCCTCACACCATCTTACCTTAAAGGTACGGCCACAGCTCCACCTGTCCTTCCCCTGCAGCCAGGTGCCTTGGGACAGTGCCTACCATCTGTACTAACAGCACTGCAAACAGTAACGCTCATGTATTGTGTAATGAATACCACAGGGAAAAAAATGTTCCCTTCAAACACTGAATAGAAATGTAAAAGAAGGGAGAGTACACTGTTGAATGAGCTAGGAAGACTAAGCTATTCTCCCTGACTCTACATTTTCTAGTTTGGGACAAAAATCTTCCCCCTTCTGTCTCTCTTGCTTGTGTGTCTGTTGCAGTTAAAGAAACAGCATAGGTTATCGTTGCCACCTCTCCTGTTCCCGATCAATGAAAATACACAGACACTGCTAAAGAACACCCAAGGAAACGGCAGATCTGCACCTCCCAGAAAATTTCTCTAACTTAGTGATCTTCATAAATTTTACATAGATACAGCAGTATTTCACGTTTTGCATAAATATCCCTTAGGATACTGCTTCTTCCCTTTGTGGATCCTGAGAGACCTCAACCTTTGCTGAAAATAGTCACGTCTTACCTTGAGTTAAAATACGTTCAAAACATCATACAGCAGTTTTGGAAAGAAACAAAAGAAATAACACAAACCCCACACTTTTCCTAGCAATTATACTAATGAATGCGAACTTAACTACAATCCCATGAGATTAATTCCTTGAATTGCTAATCTGCATGGAGATGCTGTGGTCTTGCATAAGCTTTTCAAGTCAACTGCGGTTGTTGCCTGTGGCTTTAGAGTAGAAGCAGCCAGCCGCGTACACCAGGACAACTGAAGGGAGTCTCTTCCAAAGCTGGGAGGGGTTGTTATGACCTTCTGCTGTGGATCCTTATCTAGGGGTTGCAGCACATCCCTAAGCAAATCCATCTCTGAACTACAGCTTAAGTTCTAAGAAAAAAATACCAGTCTTGGTTAGAAAAATTTAGAATAGAGATAGTTACTACATAATATTTGGTAAGTGGTGCCAGTGTTTCATTACTCTCATTCTCAAAAATATGGATCTTACTACCAAACTGTATTTGTCTCATTTCAGATTTTGTAACTATGGGCTGCAAATCCCTTACAATCTATTACACATTAGCAGACAGTGCTGTTCACATCCCAATCAAGGCTCCCAGATGCCAGCTAAAGTACTAACAAACAAAAAAAATGTATGTTGGAAGTGTTGGGGAAGATGCCACGTAAAACATGATCAAGCGGCAACAATCAGATTTTGCTTATAGAATCATAGAATCATTTGGGCTG
>NW_009627276.1:7145-10218 GCF_000690535.1 Cariama cristata | reverse complement strand
TATAAGTTAATATTAACTAAAACAATGTGAGTGTGCAAGTTTAAGAAGACTTTGTAACTTTGTATGTTTTATGGGTCATTCTTAATGCATATATCTAATTTCTGCATGTATCAATGATTCTCCATTATACAGTTGCAAAACCAAACAAATCTGTGAAGAACATAGCTGTGCTACACAGCACTCCTTACTCCAAATTAGTCTTCTGATGCCAAAACCTATATATTTGATTTTAACTAAAGGGTTTGTTACAAGAAACCAAATGGAAACTTGCAGATTTTATTAAAAACAAACCCACAGATAGCCAAACATCTCAGCATTTACTATAAGGATTTGTAAAAAAATCTTGGTAAATTAGGGTATAGTTACAGGAATGACTGACTTTAAAAAAACAAAAACCACCCAAAAGCACAACCCCCAAAAACCAGCACCAAAAAAGCACCTTACAATGTGGAGTTTTTGGACACACTTTGGTTTTTCTATTATTCTGTACCATAGCAACTTGTACTGAGTTAATTTGGAGTCAGATGCTTGAAAACTGTGAAAAATGGAAAAAGAGGTTTAAATACAGGTTCCCGAAAGTTGAGGCATAAGTCAGTTTTTTTGAGGAGGGTTATTTTGCATATGCATTCTGCAAGGATGACAGCAATGATCTCCCTGAGTTTGGAGTCTTGCAGTAAACTTCCATGGCATTGCAACTTTCAGATTAAATTTGTGCAGTGTTCGCTTAGAAATCTGCCATTGGAGATTGTCAGGAAGCTATTACAGAATGTATTCAGCAGTGTGACTTCATTGTATTACTCAAATATCTGTTACAGCAGAAGGTCCCAGACATAGTTGTTAATAGACTTTAAATTTCTGTGACAGAAAACCAAACTGATTTTCCAAAACCAGAATTCTTATTAAATTCAATATTGACACCAATACTGTAAAAACCCTACTAATGCTTTTATTGTTTCTCTGTATGTGTAAGAAGGGGGAGTTACATTGCCCATAAAGCCTCCTTTTTATTTTTTTGGAAAGCGTATCATTTGATAACAGTGGCTAGATTTTAAACATCAACAGGTGATCATCTGGTGCTTTGGGTGAAAAATGATGAATTTCAGAAGTCATTGCTTCTTGGTAGTCCAGCAGTATTAGAGTCTACTCATGCACAGATCTCGTACAGCAGAGCGGGTGTGTAGTTACCTACCTTCTTGTAGTCGCTGAGAATCTCCCTGTGAACTTCCTTTGTGGTGAGCATGCGTAGAAAACAAAGATGACAAACTTTTTTATTATGCTAGCAGTGTCTTTGTTAGTGTGGGTTTTGGTGAGACACTCTGCTTTTCCTTAAAAATTAGTGTCATATGCTACTTTTTAAATTGTTAATCCTACCCCAGCAGAAGTTCCTGTGGGCTCTCCTTTCTGCCAGTATTTTCCTTGGACAAGTTAGACTAGTGTGCCCGCTTGCATTTTTCCAAGACCCAGGCTCCTCTCCATTTTGCATTTGCTCCACTGACTCTACTGTACACTGTTTCAAGAAAAAGCTGGCAAAACCAGTGATGCATACAAATAAAATACTGTAAAGTAACATAAAATAAAAAGAAAACCTTGTGAGAATATACAGAGAATTAATTAATGTCATAACTGCAATCAATATGATAAACATTTTTTGCTTTCAGGTTTAAAAATGTCTGACCAGAAAAATATTGTACACAGAGCCCATTGTATTGAAAAACTACTGTCTGAGAACAATTTCAAAGATATTGAAGATCATCTTAAAGACCTTGAAGATGTTGATATGACTATAGAGTATCTTCAGGGGACAGAAGTCACCAAGGCTGTATACAGAGTACTCAAGGGCTGCCCTTCAGTAGAGCTGAAAAAGAAAGCAAAGCAGTTATTATCAAGGTGGAAAGCACTTTACAAGAATAACTATGTTAAGGCACTGCGATTTAAAAAATCACTTTCTGTGAATGAGAGAGGGGAAGTTGAACATCTCGGTGTGGTTCCTAGAGAGCAGTCGCTGTCTGAAGGTCAGCGGGAGGCATTAGATGCTACTGGTTCTAAAATTTTGGTCCCATCGCAAACTGTTAAAAACGTGGTACGGCATGACGCAGAAGGCAGCGTGAATCAGCTTTCTTCCTTTGAGGAACAACACACTGATAATGAAGATTCTAAAACTCTTGTTAATGAAGCAAGTCTGCAGCAGGATCCGATGAGAGCTCTGAGGTGTAAATGTACGGATCTTCTTTACAAAGCTTTGACTGGTTCTGCCAAAGATGAAGAAGAGACCGATAAATGTCTAGAGCTATCTAAAGAAATCGAAGAACATATTTTTGCTCTTCATGCTAAAAATGACAAAAAGTATAAAAATTGCATCAGAAGCAAAATCTCAAACCTGAAGAACCCTAAAAGTTGCCACTTAAAACATAATCTTTTTTCAGGGACTTTGAGTCCAAAGGCTTTTGCTGAGATGACAGTGATGGAAATGGCCAGCGATGAACTGAAACAGCTCAGGGCTCTGTACACAGAATCATCTGTTCAGGAACATCAGCTTCCACAAGTTATTTACGGCACACAGACAAACAAAATAAAGTGTAGGCGCTGTGAAAAATTTGATTGCACTGTCACTATGATCGCCAGAGGAACTCTCTTTCTTCCAGGTTGGGTGCGAAACACAAATCCAGATGAACAGATGTTGACTTACGTTATTTGTAATGAATGTGGAGAACAGTGGTATCACAGCAGATGGGTCTGTTTGTAACGCTATCCCTCTTTAGTAAGTATTTTAGAAACATAGATGTGAGAAGCTATCTCTGTTGAAACTATATAATTTAAAATTTTGTATTGATATTTTGAAGATGCTGCCACTAAAAAGTGCAAAATCAGTTTTTAAAAATCGCTAAGTTATTTTTGAAGATGAATAAATCTCTGTGGTTTGAAGTAATGTCAATAGGTAAAGAAATAAAAGAAAAAAGGGGAAAATGGTAACACTATATCTGAGAGCAGAATATTCACTAGTAAACCCATTAAAAAGACTCCGAGTGCTGCAGTTTTTTCCCCAAGGTACTGAGTACTTGGAATTTTCATTATC
>NW_009627276.1:0-7114 GCF_000690535.1 Cariama cristata | reverse complement strand
AGCAGGAGTTCTTTCACAGAACGAAGTTTCATTTACAGTAAACAGTTTCCAAAACTACAGTTCACATACTTGCTTGCATTGCAGCATGTTCAGCATGGATTCACTCCTTAATTAAATCACTTTTTGCAAGTAAGTGTTAGATTATTACGTTGGTTTGAGAGGTAATGTTTAACAGGAAAAAAGGAATGAAAAATAGAGTGTAAAAGGGGGAGAAGGCAGCTAGCAACTGAAAGCAAAAATGAAATTTTGCTTTAGCTTTTTCTAGCTTTTTAGAGGAAAATAGGACTTGCGGCAATACCGGTTTGCAGTTCAGTTTTGCAATGTAAGATGATGTATCCTGCAGCTGTTAAGAAATTAATGCAGGATCAGACTGCTTTATTTCAGAAAATTATGTAAATACAGTGTTAAATTTATCTTTATTTAATAAATAAAGGCATGAAGTTAATAGGAGTTAATCACTTTCTGAATGGATATCCTCTCTTGAACTGGGACATCTGTCCTGAACTGAGCAAATTAATGTTTTCATATAGTACAGATTAGCCGGAAAAAACATATAAAATGAAATCTAATAGTTAAAGTTTTTACACATTTTTTTTTTGTTCCAGAGTCAACAGGATTCCCCCTGGCTATATACTAGAAGCATTTATTTATCAAAAATTACCACCGTAGCATTATTCTCACTCAAGTAATAGCCCTGTTGGGTTTTTTTTTAAAAAAAAAAACTTAAAATTACTTCAAAATCATCTGAATATTTTGAATGGAGTATATATCAAAAGTCAAGGAGATATTTCTTTTCTGAACTGGGAGAACCACCCAAGTCTGGGTATCTTTCCCAGCCGTCTCTTGGTCCATAGAAGACTCTCTTCATACTGTGTGTCCCTATTTTCGTTTCTTCACTGGTTTTGAGTTACTGTAAATGTTTAAATGAGAGGAAATGAGGCTTGCATTGAGTCCTAATTTTCTGAGCACATGAATGTGTCAGCTCACGGACCTGAGGAAATGCAGTGAAGAATAAGTCTGCCCTACCTGAGAGGTCAGGTTCTTGCACCAAAGCAGTGGTGCTGTTTGGAAACATAACCTTCATAATGAGTTTCCTTGTTGGAGTATAAGATGGACGAGATGGTGAAATGGGTTAAAAAATTGCCAAAATCATGCTTCAGGCACAGAGGAAAGTATTTTGTTTCACCCTATTGTATAAACACAATAAAACTGCATACTTGGCATTAACAGAGATATCTTTTACAAATACACAACAGACATTTTGCGGTTCAAGGCTGAAATGCATCAGCTGAGCAAAAAAACCTGGTGAGTATTTGGTGGAGAAATGAAGGCGGGTTCCTGCACCCATCTGGGTGTAACACAGCTGGGGCTGGGCAGCTGTTGGGGGTGAAGGCTCAGCCCTGGAGCTCTCCAGCCACCTGAGCTGGCAGAGAAAGGAGGTAGGGGCAGGAGAGAAAATAGCTGTTGGTGAACTACAAGCCAGCCAGGAGTAAAAAAGAGAAGGCAGGCCTTTTTCTGGACATGGTGAAAACGGTCTGTAACCTGATGTTACAAAGAGGCACTTAACTATTCTACTGAAAAAAACCCCAAGAAAAATCTTTTCCATTCTGTGAAGTGTTAATAGTTAACTTTCAGTGGTGTGATTTACTGTGGCGTTACCTAGATTTTTATCATGTGAAAGCGTGTATTTTAGTGGAATTGCACTGACGTAAAACAAATATTAAAGCATTAGGCCGGACCCCCAGTGTTCAGCTGTGTAACCCATCAGTTAATATCTGGCCTTCCTTCCAAATCCTTACCCATGTGCTGGAATTGATGCTTACAAGTAGTCCTGCTTGTTTAAGTGGGAGTGCTTCTGTGTAAAGTAGTATTTTTAGCTTTCCATAAAACTATAGGAAAGCAAACGCCTCTGTGTTACTGGTTTGCAGTAAGCACAGAGTTGTGTGCTGTCGTTTTGGAGGTCGTGGTCCTGTTGAGGAGAGCTGTATGCCAGCACTGTGCTGTCTCAGAACGCTGTGTAGCAGGAGACTTTATTTTAGCTGTCAACAACAGACACTTATAAATAATTTCTGCCTGCAGATGGTTTTGAAGCCAGTCCAGTAATGTACAGCACATCCAAGTTTTGTCTTGGCAAAGGGGAATGTTACAAAGCGTGGACGGTGTTTTTGACAGAATATGTAAAATTTGTAGCCATAACACTGACTACATTTGTGACATAATGTGTAACGTCGCTTTCTTTTAAACTGCCCATCACTAAATGCATAGTGCTAAGCTATATGCCCCAACATAGAGGGGTTTTTGGCAGGTCCATATTTACTGAGCAGCTAAGAAAACGTGAACAGCGGATATGTTAAAGCTTTCTCAAATCATTGAGCAAGCCTGCCTCACTGCAGATCTGAGTGAGCCGTGCCTGCAGCAGCAAGAGGGTCATTTGGTTCTAGGCTTTCACATCTTGCCCTTTCTTCTGAAATGTGGAAAATCCAGTTATTAACAACTGCAGTTGCAACTTACGGTAAGGAAACAACTGTCAGTAACTACAAATAGTCAAAAAATGGATTGTAACCGTGCCTCTTTTACAGCTATATCCCTGAACTTCCTTCTGTCCGTTTCAAACTGAGAGCAGTCAGAGCTCTGAGCACAAGTCCTTGGTACCCTCGCAGTTATAAACTCAGCATTTTAAAGTAGTTTTCCATGGTAATACGTTGTGAGCAGGCATTCCTCCATTGCCTTCCTTCCCAGAAACAATTGAACCCGAGAGCTGGCTTTGTAACAAATCCAGTTAAAGTTCGACATTCAAAGATGAGAATATATTTGTACATTTTGTGAAATGCGTTAATCATGAAAAGCATTTCTGTTCCTATTGAGAGAGATGGAGCTCTTACCTTTATTCAGGAGTTACCTAGTCTAGCCTACTAGCTGCTGGTTCAACACTCACATAGTTGCTCGGTTGTTAGTATTACCTAAAAGCCAGGCACAAAATACGTTCTTGCTTGCCCAGATAGTTAAGTCTGGGACAAGGAGGAGATGTGGGAATACTGGCAGAAAGGAGCAGAAAGTATTGGGAGGCAGAGAGAGTGACCTGGGCCCCTTGTCAACATGCTGAGGACACGAATCTATAGGAAATGAAGCTTTGTTGTTCCAGGGCTGGTGAAAAAGCTTATCTGGGTTCAGTTTCACTTTATGCCTGGTTCATGCTGATAAAGATGCTGCCCGCAACTTCACATTTAACAGTTAGTGAATCTGTATACAAAATCACGAATTATTGTTTTACCTTCTTGATCATCTTACGCCGTTGGTTGTTTTCACCTAGCACAGTTCATTACCACTTTGGGCATTTTCCCATCTGTGTTTATATCCGATGCTCGTTACTTGAAAGGTTTAGTGGAAAGCTGATGTCATGTGTAGCGTCACATGCTACTATATATCAGAATAATCTACAGACGTGAAATGCCAAATACGAGATGGTCATTCAAGTAAATCATTGCTCTCATTTTAAAAGGTGTGGTCGTAGTTTCACTACGCAAAGTACTGCTCCAGGCCACAGTTTGTCAAGAGGTTATATTGTCCCTACCCAGATTGTGTAACTGCACAGGCTTAAAATGTTTGACTGGATAAGATTGTATGCTTTGGCTCGAAATAGCTCTAAAAAGTTAACTTGCGACTACACAGCGTATGTGCCAGCAGGAGGGTCCAGATTACTGGAGTATAGGGAGTATCAGAGTCCGGAAACAAGAATAGAAGGAAAGCTTTGAAAAGTGAGATTCTTTTATGTTGTTGAAGTCGTCTTTTTTTCAGTTTGTTCCAGATGGGAGAAAGATCTCTTAACTTTTTTAAGCAGAGACAATTAATTTTGGAACAATGTTTAGCATATCCATGATGCTGTTCCACGAAGGACCATGACATTAGAGGTGATCCACACAGACATAGGACAAATGTATGGGGAATAAGGCTGAAGTCTGTATTTGTTCTCACTGGGTTTTCCAGAGACACTGTAGATTCAGCTGCTTCTTGAATCCTGTGATTTAATAGTAGCGATAAGGTCTTAACTATAGATTGCACTCAAAGCTCAAGCAGCCTGGAGCTGCAGAACTTGTAATACGTGTCTTAAGAAGATGAGATCTAAATTAACAATGAATTTCACACAACTGTCAATGTGAAAGCAGAGTTACTCTTCTTAATTAATTGGAGTCGATGTTGCTGCCTTAACACCAGTGCAAAATTCCTGGTCCCTGGAGATCCACTGCCGGATCCATTTCATTCCATTCTCTTGAGGGCTTTTTCTGTCTCCCTCATAACCCTCTTACTGGAGCACTCTTCAGGGAGGTACTCGGCTGCCATTTGTTGTTAGTAACTCTTTCTTCCTTTCCAAATCAAAAGGAAATCTGTGCTGTTTATCGTTTATTTAAAATGTGTTCCTTTCCATCTGCTGTGCTATGTACGTTTGTTAGGAAAGCCAAGAACTGCAACTCTTTAAACAACAACAAAAAAGAACAGCTGTTTTTCTAGCAAAAAGAAAAGTTACCTGGTAACAGGCTGTGGTTAAGGAGCAAATATGTTGAACTACAGTCCTTCGGGGAATCTTCGGGGTGTAATGGCCCAGTTCATTGGGTGCCTGGACGATAAGGAGAGAAACAAGAGCACTTTGATAATTTCTTGATTTGCTTGGGGGCTGGCTTGCTGCATTCTGGTATTAACAGAGCCATAAAGGCAGATGACTTCATATCCCTTGATTTTGTACTGCTGTAATTCAGCCAGGAGGTGACAAAGTCGTGTTTTATTGAGGCCATGGCGTCACTTGCCAGGATGGGACAAAGTCTCCTTGCCAACTACAGATGGTAAAAAGCCTTATTCACGAGCTCTGTTATACGAGAGCTTTGCTGATACAGAACTTTCTGATATACACACACACAAAAATGCCCTTTATTTGCCATTGGGATGTTACTTGCACCGTTTGCTAGCACGTGACATAACAACAGTTACCTCTTCATGAACATAGCTCTGTGAATAAAATCCTTAAGGTACAAAGTCAAGTTTCAGCTGAACGTGGACGTGGGGGAGCAGCAAGGGTGGGATGCTGCGCAAGAGGAGGCGAGCCAGGAGCGGAGGGTGGGTGACAGGGCGGGTGGGGACAGGGACTTCGGTGAAAAGGGTCACTGTCCCCCAGCACCCAAACAAGAAGAGCAGGGCCCTTCTGGTGACAATAATCGGCCAAAACTCCAGTGAGAACCAGACGAGTCCGTGGGGAGGAGGCCGTGTTGGGGCCCGAGGTGAGGCCCACCGGCACTGCCCAGCCCTGCTCAGCACCACGGGGGCACAGCCCACGGCACCCACCGTCGGGACCTTACGCTGTCTGCAGAATTTAAAACGGGAGCGATGTTGGTGTACGTGTTTCAGACCACATCTTAGCTGGGCGTTTTCTTCTCTCTGTTCCTAAGAACTGGCAGGAATACTTCATGTGACCAGCCCTGTCAGTGGCATTCTCTGTTCTACACTTTTGGATCGTTCTGCAGCAGCTGTCGTTTTTGTTCTGTACATCAGTAATAGTAACAGAGTGGACACAAGGGAAAAGGGCCTTCGGTTCCTGATCCTCAAGCACGCATGCATGTGTTTTAACAAGAGTTAACTCTGTTCATACTCCATTATGCCTATAAAATCATAATCGGCCATGGTTACACAACAGTCATTTTCTATTTTCTTTTATGTTCCCATGTAAAAGAAATAAAAATACATCTTATCTCAAAGTTTAAGAATTTTGTTTCTAACTAGAATTTTAAAAATTTGAGGGACCTCAACAAGCTTGAGAAGTGGGCCCACGTGAACCTCATGAGGTTCAACAAGGCCAAGAGCAAGGTCCTGCACCTGGGTCAGGGCAACTCACAGTGTCAATACGGGCTGGGGGATGAAGGGATGGAGGGCAGCCCTGCCGAGAAGGACTTGGGGTGCTGGTGGGTGAAAAGCTGGACATGAACTGGCAATGTGCGCTTACAGCCCAGAAAGCCAGCCATGTCCTGGGTTGCATCCCAAGCAGTGTGACCAAGCAGGTGATGAAAACATTGGCACAGGTTTCCCAGAGAAGCTGTGGATGCCCCATCCCTGGAAGCATTCAAGGCCAGGTTGGATGGGGCTGTGAGCAACCTGATCGAGTTGAAGGTGTCCCTGCCCATGGCAGGGGGCTTGTACCAGATGGTCTTTAAAGGTCCCTTCCAACCCAAACCATTCTATGATTCTGTGATTCTAAATTTCCTTAAATGCATCCAAGTGTCTGAGAGCCAGTGTTATCTCAGGAAAAAAAGATGGCAGCTTCATCCCACAAGGTATCAAGTGCAAAACACAGTAATTATTTCCTCCACTTCTAAATGCAGATTTTTTTTTTTCTTTTTAAATCACAAAATAATGCCGTAACTTGATCAGGACTTATGTCTTAGTATTACTACCATTTAAAGAGGCCATTTTTCTACCCCTCCAGCACTTGTATTTTACTTCAGCATTGAATGAAAGCAGATCCCAGGAAAAAAGTACTGAAAAATTTTCCAAGTCTAGCTTTGTTATGAGTCAGATTTGCCTCTAGCATGGACTGCCTTTTAATAAGCCTGCTCCTGTCAGTAGGAGACATCTCCTTTTGACGATAATGAGATCTTGTTTTCCTTGGGCCGTGCTGTAAACCTGATCCCAAAGAAGATGACTCTGCGAGTGGCAGTTCCAGCCCCATCGCATCTCCCTTGTGATGGGGAGCACGTGACGGCTGCCGTCAAACGCTCTTGCCTTACGGCTGCCGTCACCTATTCCTCTTGGTGGTGTGGGAACCTCTTGAAATACACTTCAATAAGTTCAACTCGTTTCAGTTTAATTATGTTTTGCCCTTGTGTTGTAAGAGCATTGAAAAGACTCAGGCTGTTTTTCCTGTGATTTTGTTTAAACAGTCAAGTTTATTCTGAATTACTACAGAAAAAAGAGTCTGGCTGCTCTTTTGAAATAGCAGACTTTGGATTGTGGTCAGTTCTTCACTGACACATGTGTATTTTAACTGTCTCTACCTGGAAAGCGAAGCTCCCTCACCATGGTCAGTTTGCTCTGCAGCCGCCCCCTCCCCCCGGCCGGGGGCGGGGCCACCAGG
>NW_009627275.1:1873-35802 GCF_000690535.1 Cariama cristata | reverse complement strand
GGTCACAGGTGGGCAACGGCCACCCTCTGAGGGCGGCTCCTCAAACGGCCTTGGCAGGCCCGGTGGGAGGCTAAACCGTGCCCGTCGTGTGGTACAAGGAGGGGTTGGGGTTTTTTAAGGTCTCTGGGGTGAAGGGTTTGCCGGCACACAGTTACCTCATGAAATTGGTTGCATGAAGAGACCCTTGAACACCCAGCGTCTTGATCAGGTTTGGCATTGCTTTAAAATGCTGTAAGGCAGTTATAAACCGTTGCATTCCTTCCATATTTATCAGCAATAAAAAATGGAAAACGGATACCGAGTTTGAGAAATCATATATATAAAAAATGCTGACAAAAACTGCCTGCTGTGTGATGTGTATAGTCACTACAGTGAAGCTCTTCCATCTCCTCCTCCGTAGTTTCGTCCCATCCATTGGTGGTTTTCAGAAAAGGAAATTAAAGGCAAGGCTGTGTGTCACATTTTCGGTTAATATCAAGGTTCTGAAACTTTTAATTGCGTAAGTTGGGCCTCTAAATCTATATTTTTGCCCCAAGCATTTTTACTTCCTGAAATTTTGCTACCTACAACTTAAGTGCAGGTTAGTAAATCATAAGCACATAGCTGCTTATATCGTGACAGAACTTAGTGTTATGTAGTTACCGGGCTGCAGCATGCGAGTGTGAAACGCTGGATGCAAAAGGGGATTTTACAACTAACTTTGAAAATCAGGAATTGCCCTACATCAGAGTATCTGGGAGAGACGCTTGAAGATAACTAAAAGGATAATTGACAGAATTTTCTAATGAAGTGTTTGACACAGTGATTTCTGTTCTTACTGACAGCAAAATCTTTATTTGGCACAAACGCAGCATATTTGAGTGTAATTCTTTCTACTTAAATTCATTTCAAAATGGATTGAAAATACTATGCAGCATACAGCTAATGACCAGTAACTTCAAGGTTAGAATCTTAATGAATTCACATGTAAATTGAATATTTATATACATATTGTTTGGGGTTTTTTATTTATTGCAATGTTACTTTCTCTCAACTGTGAAAATCAACTCACTTTTAAGTAAAAATAAGGTATGAAATTCCTGGTTGCCTTGTAGATGGCTGAATCAGAACCTCAGGAAGGAAACTATGATAACATGGTAAAGATGGTGGAAGACCTGAACAGGGACTTAGAAAAACTTCTGGAGCAGATCGAAAAACTAACAGGTACAGGTCTGGATTAAGAATTATTCGGATTTGTCTACTAGAGTGAAGACATTGAAGATTTATTATTTATATTTATTGCTGTAAACTTCCGTGTGATAGAAATATAAGTGGAAATAATCACCATCAACTAATGCCCTAATGTTCTTAATTGGGAGAAAGCGTGCAAATTAGTATTAGAAGTTTCAGATGACTCAGAATTGAAAATTAATAGGTGATGGATGCTCAGTTCAGAGTGGTGATTGAAAACAGAAATACTACTAAGGTATTCAATGTACAATTATTAAAACATAGTATGTAAAATGAGATTTAATTCTGAAAAATGGTGGGATACATAGTACCTCTCAGGTCAGTGCATGGCGTGTTTCATTCCCCAGCCAGAATTTAAACTGCAAATTTAATCTTAATCCTGTATGTATGGAGAGGACTGCATATTCCCCTCCATGTTCTGCAACAATTCTGTCAGAAACTGTGCGCAACTAACAAGAATAGATGGAAACTGTTAATTAAACTATTTGTAATTAAACACAATTTATGAGTGCCATTGAGAAAACTACAGCCAATTTATGGTAAAACAAAAGGGAAAGTATGAAATAAGTGCTAAAACTATTTGCTCTATCAGTTACTCATTATTTCAAAATCAATTTCATTATTTAGGTTGTTCTTAAAACTTTTCATCTCTATGGCACAGCCTCCTTGATCTTACTGTTCCTCACCTACCACAAGCCTCCTCACTGTAACTGGTCAGGAGAGAGGATTCTTTGGTTCATTTATTTTAAAACAATCTGACGAACATTTCTTTTTGATTACCTGTTTTGTTGTAATTTTTAGGTAAAGTGTCCATCTCCCTTTTGTAATTTACATCAGTGTACTTCCATTCTGAAGTATTTTGAGACATTTATAAAGAAGTAATACTGAACAGTCTTTTATTTAATCTTGACTCTGTGTGTAGTTTCCACTTTATTTTACAGCAAGCCTTCTCCGACATAAGATCTGAACTGATAATAATTCATGTTCTTTGTTCATTTAATGAATCAGCTATTGCTTTTATTAGGCCAAAATTCCTGGCTTAGCAGTATCTGTTGGGTTTGTAGTACAGGCAACCTGGATGGCATATGACATGGTAGTCATACGTACCAACCCAGACCTGGCCAACTCCATGAGGCATTTGGAAGATGCCTTCCTGAGTTGCAAAGAAGAGATGAAGAAATGGCAAGAGGAGCTAATGGAATCTGAAGGTGAAGAGCAAAAAAAGGAATAAATTGAATTCAGTCATGCTAGCAGAACTGCATCCCTTGGAAAATCACTCCAGTCTTTTTGTTTTCCAGCCATGGAGGTTTCACAAGACACTGTGGAAAATGGACTGGCTTTCATCTTGCCAAGAACTACTTATGTGTATACATCTAGGGAAGTATTTTAATGAGATTATACATATATATTGTATTTATATATGTATAATATAATGTATTTATATTCTTGAAGGTAAAAGATAACAACGTGTCTATTTTTATTATGCTCATCAGTAGTCCTTATAGTGTGTGCATACACAACTTACATGCCTTCTGTGTCTTTCTTCCTGGAAGATCATACTCACTTTGTCGTCAATGTATGTGGAATTCTTTGACACTTGAACTAAGCAGGGGGGAGAAGTGGGGGTGCAGCAGACCATCACAGTGGCATTGCACCAGCACATGCCTTTCAAGGAAAACTGAAGAATTACTTTTTTTCCAAATGAAAAACAGGTGAAATTCTAGATTTGCAGATAGATCAGATTAGTTTGATGCAGGATTGCCAACTAGGTGTTCAGTTACAGAATTTTATTATTCAGATAGCTCAGCTGTAGTTATTTCGTTTCCTTGGATTTTTAACCATTTCTTTGGACTGTTTTTCCCAGAAAGATTGTTCTTCTCAAACCCTCTGAATGTAGCACGTTGTCATTTAAGAAAAAATTGTTTAGTGTTATGGACTGCGCTGTGTGTGGTATAGCCCGTGGGATTGCTGCGGCAACCAAATTAACCATGTTATACAACATGCTTTTCTCCATATGTTCCTACTGTGCAATATTAAAAAAAAAGAAAGAAAAGAAAAAAATAAATTTCTTTTATAGTCAAGATGTGGATTAAGAGCACCGCCTTGTGGCCTGTGGTTAATGCAGAAATGAGTATTTTATCTCTGATGGAAGTCAGTGCAAATTTTTGTAAGAGAAGGGTCTTCTTTTTCATTAAAATCAATCTCTCAACTAGAAAGTAAGCACTATGTAGCAAGTGAGAGTCTCTCCATCTCCTTTGAAGAGGCACTTGATGATTTGAATCACATCTAAAAGATCTGTCAAAAGTGCGTTAATTTTTAGCCTCTGTATTCTCTTGAGAGTGGTTGATCTTGATTCACAGAATGTTTATCCCACTGAAATGAAAAATATGTAAGTAATTTCACTTCCCCCCCCCATGCTACCAAGTGTTTCTAGAGGTACAAATGGTACCAAAGAACATAAATTTTGACCTCTACTCTTGACTTTCCAGTGGGTAGGTCTTCATTCCAGTCAAGGTAGGGCAAAATGGCAGAGCAGCATGAGGAAACTTACACTTTGATTAATCTCTGGAGGATTTTTAATGGCATGTTGTCACTTTGGTACCTTTGACTACATTGTCTTTACTCTTTAATTCTGTAATAAAAGCAAAATTATTTGAAGAGGCACTGTCTTTAACAGCTTGTATAGGAATGTGCTGAATTTGTGTGACCTTTTGGCCATAAAGTGCTAAGTATAGCTTGACCGTAGATTTTCCAGAAAGCTCAGTTTTCATTTAGACATTTAAACCAAGTGGCCAGTGTTTAAAAAAAAAAAAAAAAAAAAAAGCCTTTTTTTGAATCCAGGAGTCCCACTGAGAATAGAGAATACTGCTTGAAACCAACACTTCTAAAAAATATGGCTTTTAATTGCGACATTCAGTGAAGTTGTATCTTTTATGTAAAGTTGAATCTTATTTCCTGTGGAAGGCTACAGTAAGCGAGTCTGTCAGAATACTGTGTTTCTCCAGAGAGAAGGGCCATGAGTGTAGCTGTAAGGAGAGGAGGCATCTGGTAACCTTTGAATCCTCAAGTCTCATCACTTTACAACTTTTCCTTTCCAAATTTTGGAAAATGGAAATTTTTTTTCTGTTTAACTGCTGAGGCAGAAGGCATTACAGCACCATCAACAGACGGCATGAAAAGCACCTTAATTTTCTCCTCACCAAAAAGCAAATGATAGGCTATTGACCATCAGGCACCAATTTGGGCTCACGGAGAGGTGCTTCCACTGAGGTACCAATCACCCCGCTGTCAAGGAACAGATTGCGTTCAGAGGAGGGGCGCTGGGGATATCTGCCAATATTTGTCATCTCTGCCACCCTTTTTCTTACTCCTAGAAGTTCTCATGCATGTGGCCACAAACACCTAAAGTGTGAGCGGCAGGGACAGAAGCTGGGAAGAGAGAACGGAAGGCTGCGGCTGGGAGCACAGCGTGTACTCTGCCTGGGCTAAGTAGGCTGGGTCTGCCTCTTTCTCACCGAGATTTTCTTCCCAGCTGTGTGGTGATAACTGGAAGAGAGTTAGGGATATGCACCAGCATAGGAACAGTGCATATTCCTTGAAAAACTATACAGCAAGATGATTATACTTTTCATTTACTACCAAAATAATTTCTGTTTATTTTAGGTTGGTTTTATTTTTTTTTTTTACCTTGAGAATCTGCTTGTGGGAATTGTGAGGTTTGTTTCATGCATCTCCCCATCCACCACATTTCAGCCCAGCTAGATGCTTTAGGCTTGCGGCAGAAACCAGATAGCCCACATTGAAAACACTGATTTCTTGTCACAGGCATGCGTCACTGAAATTTTCAGTAAAAAGTATGTAGAGCAAGAGCACCATCTAGTGCTCACGTAACTTCAAACTGTAACAGTAATCCGGATTGCTGGGGTAACATCTCCTAATCCCCCATGACCAAAGATTTCCGTAATAAAAAGCATCAGCAGCACTTTAGCTTTATGCTCACGCTCTAAGCTCCGCTTTTGTGATCCGAGCCTGTACAGCACTTCCTCACTGCTGCTGCCTGTACTGAAGGCAAAGAGTGCTTCTGCAAAACAGCTACAAAAGCAAGAGAAGTTTGCACCGATGCACTGCCCATCCGTATGCCCAAATACAGCAGCAAGGAATTCTGTTTCCTTAGTTATTAATTCCTTAGCCTCTATTAAGTAACACTTAATAAGCATATCACAAATCAGTTGAAATGGTATATTTTTTTTTCCCCCTGTTATGCAGACATCTGGACAGATACTAGAATCTGTATTCACCCCAGTTCATTTTGCATGAGTAGATAGGCCAAGTCTTCTTTCCGCCATTGGCTATCAGCTTTAATCAAAAAGTGTGCGAAACCTAGCAAAGAGGTTATGGACCCCACCCGTAAAAACCCTATTATTAAGGGTAGTAGATGCTCTGGTGTTTAACACTGCAACGCTTTTACTCTTCTTGTCACAACAAAATTTACTGATCTTAGTTATGTACCTCAGCAAGGTGAGAACTGGATGCCTAAGAGCAAACTATCCAAGAGCCATCAAACCAAGCCTGGTCCAAACAGCCTGCAATGGCACAGCTCAAGGCACACGTAAATGCTTCCGAATGTAAACAGCCATCTTGCCTATAAAACAGAGGTGTGCAAGGTGTCCTGCAGCCCCTTTTTGTCTAGCAGCTCAGGTGCTACCGCACTCATCACAGCTACCTGGATTCTCAATGCTGTTTAGACTTTCCATTACAGTTTCTTACCAGGAAACAGATGAGACTTAACTAATAGGCCAGTATGTAGCTCCCTGAAATTCAGATGGTTGAAATGGTGCCCTGCTCTCCAGTGTAAAACAACTGAGAAGGGGGTATGGACATTTCAGATGTCCACTTATGCATCTCAGTCCTTGTCCGAACGTGGTCTAGAGCTCTGTTTGGAATATTTATTTCATTTAGTAGTAGTGCTTTTCAGTTCTTCATTATTACAGCCCCAACTCAGGTTGTCTCAGAAACGGCTCAAGACAATCGATACTAGCTCTTTTACTTGTTGGCATAAATGGTTTCAAAACTTCAGATCCTTGCAGCAATTTTTCCCGAAACGTGTATGTAGAGATTACTGAATCTATAACAGCCCTATTTACAAATACTAGTATTAAAATAATGGTTTTTTTAGTGGCATTCTTAGCAGAGAAAGAAAGAGCTTATTGAGAACAAAGGGGGTGAACAACTTTCCTCCAGGGCAAGAACTATATCACCTAGGAACTATCAGCATGAAAGTGGCAGTGCCTTTTCCGCGTACATTCTATTAATACTGATTTCTTTTTTATACCACTGCCTCCTCTCTGCTTCTGCATCACTGTAAAATGCATTTACATTTTTTCAACAAAAACATATTAATTATATTTTCTCGTTTTTGTTTCCAATAATTGACTGTCTACTTGCCTGGTTTTCTGTAGGTGCTCTGGGTTTGGATCATCGGAATATACACCTAGGCAGTAAGATTACAAGGTTTTGAGATTATGTGTAATTTTACACATGGATTGAGTTCTGCTGGTAACTGGAAAATTCTCTGTGGCTCCTCAGAAAGTCAAACAGTGAATAAAGAGGACACATGGCACCTTCCCATTTATAGAAAGCCAGACCAAATAAAGGCATGTGGAGATACTAGTTAGCGCAGGTTAATTTAGTGACTGTTTAAGCTCTCATGCTACATTTGGGATACCATCCCAAGGTTGTGAAATTGCTGGGATTTTACATGCAGCTTGTTGTATATACCAGCACTACATTACACAGAATATTTTAAAGGAAGAAGAGCAAGATTTAGAGGCCATTAAAAACTGTTAAGAGCACTCTCCAACTCACGGACACAAATGTGAGCATTGTATAGTGTAGTGTAAGTGAAAATAAACGGCTAGACCAGCAGTAATGAGAGAACACAGACCTTCTAAGCCTCTAGAAACAAAACCAGATTATTACAGGTACACCGTACAAAGCACATTTTCCCTCTTACCCCCTAACTGCTGTTACATGGTATGTTAAAACAGCAGAAGTTTGGCTCCAACTTTAGGTGCACCTAAAGTTGAGTTTAGGCTGACATTAACACAAGCCTAAGCTAAGACTGTGTGGATCTTCACACATTTAACCCACACCCCGCCTTTTTTAAGAGTGGATGTCTCTCTGTACTACAGACACATACTTTATGGCCAGTCAGCCTTAGAATGCCTGACTAATTCTAAGGACCTGTGTGGTCCTACAAAAGTCACAGTTCGCAACTCAAAACTTCAGACTGATAGCCAAGCACCGAAGAATGATACATTTTGACAACAGCCAGGAAATACGATGAAGCTCCAAACTCAAATGACAACTTTCTGTAGGCCTTTCCTACCACATTTTAGAAGTATTATTCATTTCATCAGCTGGTGACACTAAGGCATCAGGATCAATTTTGTGCTCAGTGCAGTCTAGCTCCAAGACTCAAAACTGCATCACAGCTGCGTTGCTCCACTATTGTCAACAGCACAAAATGAAGCGTTCAAGCTGCCACTTGTTTGACATGGCCTCCAAAACTTTCTTATCTCCTTCACGTTTGAGCAAGCATCCCACTGCCACTTGGCTTGTGAGGCTGCTTTTCCCCCAACTGTGTCTAAACATCTTGGAGCATACACTTTCTTTGTGCAGAATCACAGTGATGCTGAAGGCTAAGTGGTTCTCCAAAAAGCCAAACCGGCAGAAAAAATACTAATGGCTAAAGCCTTGGCTTTGAACTCAAGATCTACAAATACACTTTCTAAAAAGCCACAACAAATAACTGCATGTCAGATTATGCTGCATAGTTTTCCATCTTCATCAGAAATTTCCACGGATCTACAAATTGAAGAGTCTGAAAACCACTGTCATGTCACTGTTAGGGACATTACAATTCTCACTACCCAGATCGCATGCAAGTTCATTCTAAGGGGGAGGCCCAAGCATGTGCTCCTGGCATGAAATAAGTATGCACACAGCTTGTCCTAAGGGGTATGAAATCAAGTTCTACTTAGCACAGACTTTATTTCCAAAGTTTTTCCCAACTGCAGCAGAAAGCCTGTTTTACTTCAAAGGCATTTGTTGCACCTGTGTACAGTACCCCCATGGAATCAGAGAATAGAATCCTTTAGGTTGGAAAAGACCTTTAAGATCATCCACTCCAACCATTAACCTAGCATGGCCAAGCCCATCACTAAACCACCTCTACACATCTTTTAAATAGCTCCAGGGCTGGTGACTCTACCACTTCCCTGGGCAGTCTGTTCCAGTGCTTGACAACTCTTTCAATGAAGAAATTCTTCCTAACATCCAATCTAAACCTCCCCTGGCACAACTTGAGGCCATTTCCTCTTGTCCTATCGCTTGTTACTTGGGAAAACAGACCAACCCCCACCTCACTACACCCTCCTTTCAGGTCATTGTTGAAAGCGATCAGGTCTCCCCTCAGCCTCCTCTTCTCCAGACCAAACACCCCCAGCTCCCTCAGCCGCTCCCCATCAGACTTGGGCTCCAGACCCTTCACCACCTTCGTTGCCCTTCTCTGGACTCACTCCAGCACCTCAAGGTCTTTCTTGCCGTGAAGGGCCCAGAATTGAACACAGCACTCGAGGCACGGCCTCACCAGTGCCGAGTACAAGGGGGATGATCCCTGCCCTGGTCCTGCTGGCCACAACAGAGTCATAGAAGCGGGTGGGAAGGGCTGCACACAGATATAACATTATTCAAAAGTTTACAGCATATGTATTTCTCTGAATCAGTGAATATCTTGTCATTGCAACACTATTATGTTTAAATGAAACGCTGCACAGACAAAGGCCTACAGAATTTTCTTCTTCCCTTCCTCAAAACATCACAAGACACAGGGACTATTTTTTTGTGGCTAAGAAACAGTAGACAGCAGCCTTCACAAGCAAAAAGCCTGATTACAGTCAAGCAGACAGAGTATTACAAAAACACTGTAAAATGATTACACTATGAAACTGTAATCCCCTCCAAGTGTAAGTCATTATAAATGCTCATGAAAGGGAAGGTTGGAATGAGAGAATGAACATAGCACAAAAACCAATGGCTCCAAGTAGGTATAAAAGCATGTAAACTACTCTACAAATCTTTGTAGCTAAAAGTGTTTTAAAAAAACCAAACCACCACAAACTAAGGACTTATCTGAAGTTCCGCTTGAGGCAGATAACCCGTAGCCTTACTTACAGGTACACAAGCCCCACAGTTGCCAAGAGAATGGACCCTCATCATTGAGCACTGCTTTTAAATTTCTTCAGCCAGTGCTCAGCTAACAGAAGAACAAGTGGCCTAGTAAGGGAACAGTTTATGTCCAGCCTGAGACATCTAAAATGTAATTTCAATAAATGCTTTAGATTTATTAGAGTTGAGCCTGTATTTTCATAATGAGGAACTCGGGGATGAAAGGGGTTATGTCACACATGAGCTTCTGTTTTATGCAAAGACTCTTCTTATCACAGAGGTAGGACTGAAATAACAGAACTAGATGCTAGGATCTTGCATCTCTCCCTCAATTTCTCTTTTCATAAAATAACAAAAGTACATAACTAGCCATCTTTAAACTGATGCACTCTGACCTGCATTTTTGCAGAGATGAAGAAAATTCTGTTTGGCCTGTTAAATCTCACTTTAAGAAAAAACACTTACTTTTGCACAACTGCAGGCAGTTCAAGTAGTTTTTATGACAAATTCTGCAGTAATGTTTCAGTATTTATTAACATCCCACATCTGCTTATATGACAATGAAACTGCCAACCTTGCCCCAATCCACCTGAAATAGATTTAGTTCTGAACAAAACTGAAGCCTACTAAGGATTATCCTGCTTAAGAATTTTTAGAAGGTGCATTACTTGTATTTTCCTCACCTTACTAAATTTTATTCTGTCAAAACAGCCATATTCTCCATCTTCCAAGGAAAGACATTAGAATACCATCGTGTCCATCTCAACACCTTTCCCAGTCTACGGCATACCAGATTCAGTGCAGAACCTGAGTCTCACAGAAATCCTTCCCTCACTGCACTTTCAGAACTGCTGGGTAAGTGATCCAGCACTGCAATGGCAGGTTACACTACACAAGCTCACAGCAAATGCAGCTCTGTGTGTGTGTACTCAAGGGAGGCACAAGCATTCTCCTTCCCAAACCAAGCCCATAGCTTTTTCACTTCACATGAAACAAGTTCCTAATTCACTGCAAGAGCAAGCAGGAAATCCCCAAGGCAGCCAGCTGCGGGCAGGGCAGTACAACTCCCGCATCACGAAACCTTCCGGTACCCTTGGCAAGGCAGAGGCAATGGGGTACAAGGGCCATTCCTCACCTTCCCAGAAGCTGGAAGCAAAGTGCTTTGGAGCATAATTATCCCCTACACTCCCCCTACTTCTCACTTCCTGAGGAATAACACAAGAAAGTAAGTCTTCAGAGAACCTCATATAATTTTTAACAGTGTGCAAGAACAGGCAAACTGGAGGAGACAAGGACAGAAGGTACCTGCCAAGAATCTCTCTACTCTCATTTAGTCCTACGTGTGTACAGTTAGTGTTGCTCCAAACAAAGGGGTTTTTACACAATGTGTTACTCGGTAAAGATTGCATAGCTAAGAACAGAAAGCAGTGTTCTAAGGAAACAAATATACTATCTAAGGTTTGGATAAAAACAACAGGAGAAATGTTGGACTAGAGAATGAAGGACACAAGATAGCTGAAGAAATACACCCATATTCAACAGCTGGAAGTAGACTGATAACACTCACAAGACATCCAAGTTTTAGGGACAAACATTAGAAGAACACACATGAGTAAGACAGTTAAGTATTTTGCTCATTAACACAAGATGGCACAGGTACAGAGATTTTACTGGTTTCAAATAAGGAAAAGTGGAGGAAAAACAAAACACACTGCTATTACTTGGAACAGAAGCTTGAATAAAGTGGCAGTTACTAAGCCTACTTTTGTCTTTTTGAGCAGAGGAGTCTCAAAGCTTGGATTCTACTGTGTACAGAACACAAAAGCCTAGCAAAACAGAAGGGGAAAGTAACACCCCAGTAACCCACTCCAAATCCCCCAAACTCCTGCCACAAGATGGTAACAGGAAAAACCCAGCCATTAACACCATGTGAGCCAGAGGAGCAGAGAAGATAGTATAGGTTATAGCTCTGTCACATGATTTCTTCACAGAAGTTGGTTTTGGATTGAAGTAGATCCACCTAACCTAGCCATGTCCTTGCACATCTATCATCCAGTATGGTTCTAGACAAGACACCAACACATACTAAAGAGCTCTCATTTTTACATATAAATGCTGAAGCAGCAAGATTAAAACAATCAATTATTTTAAAAGTAAACATGAACAAACATACCAAAACGTGAATTTTTTTTGGCTAGTTGAAATCACTTTTATTTGTGAGGAACGTCACCCATGCTGCACAGTTTCAAATAGATCTTACCAAGGAAAGCGGAAGTTTCTCCTCCCCGTGTCCTGCAGTGAACAGGACTGGCACAGAAAAAAAACCAAACTCATCACACCTGGGAGGTTTAGCACCAGCATCCAATAAAAAAAGCATTTTATTTCAATTTCAGTTCTTTGGTTGGGTTTTTTCCCTTTTCAGTTTGATACCAAAAGAAAAAAATTGAAAAATTCAATACTAGCGAAACAGTGAAATTCTAGAAAAAAAAAAACCCCACAGTTGCTGTTGAAACTGGGGAGGTTGCTCTTTGTGAATCTCGCTCTCTTTTTCTCTCTTCATGCATCTATCTTGCAGGCGTTCCCTTGATCTCAGCTGCTGGTAATTTTTTTTTTCCTTTTAAGTTCCATTGTTTCAAATCTTCACTTTCATCATCACTGTTGACAATTTATTGCTTGTGTGTTTCTTTGGTGTTACTTTTGAGTTGTATTTTAGGACACCTGTTGAAGAGCCAAATTTTTTAAAAGGTAGTTTAAGTTTCATTCTCCTGTTGAAGTGAGATGTCAGGTGGAGAGGGATTTACTATAATAACAGACAGGATGAGCCAGTCATGCTTATCCTGTCCGTAAGCTGAAAGTACAGTATCTTCCTAAAGCAAAACATTACTAACTCAGTTGATGCTATTGCTATATAGACCAGATAGATCTTCCTGAAAAATCAGAATTATAAAGCAAAATTTACTTTGTGACAAATGCAGACAGAGAGGCAGGGGAGAAAGAGGAGAGAAAAGCAGCAGACTGTACTTGGTTTGCCTGTAGAGCACTCTCAGAAGTTACCACAAATATCTAGCTGTACATAAGGGGAAGTGGCCAGAGTCCAGGTCCTAGAAGTCTACACAATGCTACTTCAGCTGGAACACAGGAACTACCTATATTCCTTACCTGAGGGATGGTAAAGGTGCCTGGGGAGCCGGACATTACTCAGCACCACTCTGCTCAGTCACTGGAGCAGGATTTTCAGCAGGTGTTTCAGTCACCTTCGTCTGAGACACAATAAATCTTTATTATAGACAAAGACTGACCTCCAGACCCTTCCTCTTGTTCAGTGGTAGGGCCAGCATAACCTAGGTTTTAAAATAGTCAAGGACGACGAATCCTCAGAAAACATTAACTATAGGAAATACACTAAAGTTTTAGTATTACACAGCAGATTCTGTCAGGGGATGACCTCAAGTAGATATGGAATGAGAAAGTCTTTCCTCATCAAGGTAAAAAAAAATCTGTGTTTGCAAACAGTTCCCTGAAATCACCTGGTTCAAGCAGTCCAGTAAACTGACACAGAGTTTTCAAATCCATCTCTTATAATACATACAGACTGAAGGTTTGAGGAGACTGGAAAACACAACTGTTTCTCTCCAAAAAATATCTGTCAGTGTCTGATCCCAATTAAGAACCATTCAGAAGAAATCCCTATCCCACTGCTGGTTCCATTTAAGATAAGCTGTTCATTCTCAAAGAAGGTCACAAGCAACACACAACAAAACCGGCTACCTTCAACCATCAGCACTTTGGAGCTGGCCATCAGACTCCTCCAGCACACCAACAATACACTTGTTAAAACTCCCACAGGATGGAAGGTCTTAAGCATTCACCCCATCAAAACTCAGTCTCTGCCATGTTTTGCTAGGAGCACGCTTACCTCTTTCCCATCCTGAGCTGGAGCATTGGGTGGACGAGGTCGACGCCGGTAGTTGTATGGGCGCCTATACCCACGGCGAAGTGGCTGCTGACTTAGAGCATTGGCCTCATGATGGTTCTCTTTGTTCTCAGCCTCTCCAGCCACTGGGGCAGGGCGTGGACGCGGGGGCCCTCTGAAGATGGGGAGAAATAGGTGTTAAGTATGAGAGAAGCCCAAGAAGGTTAAACCACTGTAATTTTAGCCCAGCACAAACCTCTCTAACCAAGCACCATCTTTAACAGTTCTGAACGCTAGCAAACCATCTCTTTAGAGTTTGCTTGGCGTATAGTTGGAAGAGAAATACAAGCAACCTGGGTGTCTTCTTGCTTCTGAAGCTACAGCAGCATATTCTACTGTCTATCCTACAATAGCTAGCCCATCTGAAACTGCTGGCTAGAAGAAACAAGCCAGTAGTGGCCACTCTAGCCGATTCTGCTAAGTTAGCCTTGGCATAGCTATACACCAGCCCAGTCCTATTCATAATTAATAATGCGATCCCTGGGAATCTCAATTCCAACTATAAACCATTTGTGGATCTTCACTCTCTGCCTTACATTGCCCCTTCTTGACTGTGTAAGAAAGCGTAGCACATATCTCAGTCACGTGAGTTGGACTTTATTCACACTAAGCTATCAAGTCTGTGTTCCTGAAGTGTGCAAAAGTATTTAATCTCATTTCCAGTTTAAACAAAATTATGCTTATAAACTGTCAAAACACAGCCAAAAGTGATGACAAAGTCACTGCCTACTATCTAGTTCTCATTAATTAACTAAGCTAGCTAATCTGCAGCTATCTAGTTCCAAAACCCAATCTAGCTTTTCCAAATGAATCTAACACAAAAGCACTACTGTCACTGGATTTAGCGCATGTAAATGCAAGCAATACCTACCTGTTAACTCACAACAGAAGCATTCCACACACATATAGGCTGTATAGGAAAAACGCATCAAAACTGCATAAACTCCTACCGGCCATGGGCAAATTATCCAGCTTGCGATTCGCTCATGTGACATGCAAAAGCTCAGGTGCCTCACTGTACTTGGTGTGGTGCTATTCCTGACTGCCTAGTGCTCATGAAGACTTTCAGGAATAAAATTTATTCGGTTCAGATCCCTACAAGCAGCAGCAGCGGTATTACCCTATTTCCCACAATCCTAGATAAGAGAGCCAGCTTTAACACAAACATTCACAGATAAGCAAAGCTCAGAGTAGAGGTGGAAGGCTTTTGGTTCTAGACTCAGCATCCAGAAGGATGGATCCATTTTCCATGGAACAGGTAGTTGCTGCAGTTAAGGATAATTTTGTTATTCCCATGAAATTCAGCTTGTTACTCTTCCACTGTTATTACTCCTTTTTGTATTTGAACAAACATGCATTTCAAAAAAATGGAGATTACATCCATTTCATAGCTCATCTCTCTGAATTCAGTGTTGGAACTTGACTTCTTAAGCTAGCTGATAGAAAGATGAAGAGGAACAAGTGAGTGAATGGCAGACTAGTACAAATCAGATCCTTGAGAGCAGAAGCACAGATAGTTTGGGTTGGAAGGTACCTTTAAAGGTCAGTTAGTCCAACCCTTCTGCAATAAGCAGATACACCTTCCACCAGACCAGGTTGCTCAAAGCCTAATCCAACCTGGCCTTGAACACTTCCAGAGATGGGGCAGCCACAGCTTCTCTGGGCAACCTCTGCCAGTGCCTCACCACCCTCACCGGGAAGAATTTCTTCCTGGTATCTCATCTAAATCTTCCTTTTTCCAGTTTAAAGGCATCGCCCCTTGTCCTATCACTCTATGCCCTTGTAAAAAGTCCCTCCCCAGCTTTCTTGTCGGCCCCTGTAGGTACTGGAAGGCTGCTCTAAGGTCTCCCCAGAGCCTTCTCTTCTCCAGGCTGAACAACCCCAACTCTCTCAGCCTGTCCTCACAGCAGAGGTGCTCCAGCCCTCAGATCATCTCCGTGGCCTCCTCTGGACTCACTCCAACAGGTCCATGTCCTTCTTGTTCTGAGGACCCCAGAGCTGAAGGCAGGACTACACGGGGGTCGCACCAGAGCAGAGGGGCAGAATCCCCTCCCTCGACCTGCTGGCCACACTGCTTTGGATGCAGCCCAGGATACAGTTGGCTTTCTGGGCTGAAAGTGCACATTGCCATCTCATGTCCAGTTTTTCGTCCACCAGCACCCCCAAGTCCTTCTCAGCAGGTCTGTTCTCAATCGTGTCATCCCCCAGCCTGTACTGATATCTGGGGGTGCCCCGACCCGGGTGCAGGACCTTGCAACTTGGCCTTGTTGAACCTCATGAGATTCACACAGGCCCACTTCTTGACCTTGTCTAGGTCCCTCTGGTTGGCATCCCTGTCCCTCAGGCAGGTCAACTGCACCACTCAGCTTGGTGTCATCTGCAAACTTGCTGAAGGTGCGATCAATCCCAACGTCTGTCATTGATGAAGATATTAAACAGTACTGGTCTCAGTACAGACTCCTGAGGGACACCACTTGTTACCAATCTCCATCTGGACATTGAGCCATTGACCACTACCCTCTGGATGCGACCATCCAGCCAATTCTTCATCCACTGGACAGTCCACCGATGAAATCCACCTCTCTCCAATTTAGAGAGAAGGATGTTGTGGGAGACCATATCACAATGCTTTATGAAGAACACTGGTGAAAGCAATCCAGTGTTTTATTTATCTGGTCACTCATTCTCCAGGATAGAACAAGTCACAAGAAGCCAAGAATCTGAATGAGCTTTTCCACTTAAATGAATTCAATAAGAAAAAGTGAGGCAACATCTCAGAAGGTACGACCATCAGAGGCTGACTATTTCACACTGATAATTTTAACTGCACCAAATTCCTCAGTTACAGAATTGTTCCCTCAGTGTAGAGGCTGGAAGCTGGAGTGGTCATGTCAGAACTACGTCTGGAAAATGAAGAAAGCAGTCCTACACTGGCCAGTTTAAGGTATGACTAACATGGATCACTAAGCAACTTACTCCACATATCCCACTAGAAAGCATCAGTGTTCACGTGAACTCCAAAGACTCTTTACTTAGAGCCTAAGAATGGCCTACTGGGTCTTCAAGTGTCCATTTATTCCAGTTCTATGGATCCCCAGGGAAAAATGAGGACAAGGAAATCTACTTCCTAAATAGCCTCCCAGCTTCCAATCAGTTTCCACACTGGGGATTTCCTGAGCAAGACAGAGTTTGCCTATTTAGGGATATCACAATGGTTTTCTCTTCTAGTTATTTGATCAGTCTCCCCCAAGCTCATCCAAGCTTTTAATGTCACCAACACCCTGTGGCAAAGAGCTCCAGCAATCTGCTGTATGCTTAACAACTCAAATCAGCAACCTGAACATGAGTCAGCAGTGCACCGCTGCAGCAAAGGCAAAATGGATCCTGGGCTGTATCCACAGAGGCATTAATAGCAGAGAGAGATGTGAATATCCCACTGTCCTCAGCACTTATCAGGCCACACCTGGAGTACTGTGTCCAGTTCTGGTCCCCACAACTCAAAAAGGAGGCAGACAGACTGGATATGGTCCAAAGGAGGGCCACAAAGATGATCAAAGGGCTGGAGAAACTCATCTATGAGAAAAGACAGAGAGTTAGGTCTTTTCTCCCTGGAGAAGAGAAGGCTTAGGAGGGGAACTCGCCACAGTATTTCAGTACTTAAAGGCAGCTACGAAGAGGACAGAGGCTTTCTCTTCACACTGAGAAGACAAGGGGCAACAGGTACAAGCTGCACCAGGAGAGGTTTTGTCTTGATATAAGAAATACAGTTAGAACAATCATTTAACTCAAACAACCTCCCCAGGAATGTAGCAGAGTTCCCATCACTGTAGGTTTTCAAGATGTGATTGGACAGGGTGCTAAATCATCTCATCTAGGCTTCCTTTCTCACAAAAGGTTTGGTCAGATGATTTTTTTTTTTTTTTGAGGTCATTTCCAGCCTGGGCTTGTCCTGTGGTTCTGTGAACCTCCCTTTGTTTTTCAGCATGTCTCCCACTTTTTTCATTTCAAGGCTCTTCACAGTGTATTCTTTTACCAATAAAAGCAAAAAACGGTTTCATCCATCCTTTTCATGCTACTCATTATTCTGAGGACCTCTATAATCTAGTTCCATTTGTTTCTTCTCCCACCCCCAATCACTTCCACTCTTCACACATTTTTTTCCCCTTGAATCATTTTGATGATTTTTATTTTATTATTCTGGAAGCTCTCCAGTCTCTTTAGCACCCCCCTTCTCCAAAAGTTCTTGCATGAGTAACTCCAATAATCCACTGTGTTACCTTCTACTTTAGGAGCCCTCAAGGAATGTAAAATTTAAATCCTGATTGACAGCAATACCCTCCACTAGCACAGGATACTACAAGGTAACTATAATACTACCATACAGCCTAATGGTCTGTACAAGATGGGACACAACATCAGTTTTTACTGAAGAGTAGGCTTTCTTCTGTACCTACAACTAACACCAGTGCATAAAACCAAGCCTGCGTGGCACGTAGGACTGAGCTAGGTGTGCACAAGTCCAGTGCTGAACTGCAAACTACTGTCTGCAGTCCACAAGAAAATTTAGCACACCCTGCCCCTGCAGATGGTGGGCCTAGCTGTCCCAGATCAAGTGGGATTTGGATTCATCACTTTCCAGAAAAGCATAAAAGGTTCATCTGGGAAATCAGGCACCCTGCAACTCACTTCAACATCTTGCTCAGTTGTGGGAAGTAACAGAATACAAAGAGTTCTTTGCCCTTTCTTGACCTATTCCTTGCTCTGAGCAATATATAAGCACGTTAAACAAATTCTACAGTTGTTTCCTTGCTCTTCTGGCTCACCTTTCTCCTAAGTAATTAAAACGCTTCTCACTGTCCCTACCATTTGCATACACAGTAATGCCAGGCAATACAGCTTCCCGCTCTTAACAAAGCCTGTGTAGATCAAAAGCATCCAAATGTTAACGATGAGCAAAGGAAATAGTACAAACCTGCGATAGCGGGGACGATAGGTAGGATTCCTATGGACTTGTTGATGAAGTTGTCCTCCTTCTGTGACCCCATCCTTGATTTCTCCCTCACCACCCTATAACCAAAAGAAACCAGAAGAGAGTGTTGATGAATTTGATGTGTTGATAAAGATGAAATGTTATCTTATTTCACAGACAGTGTATTAACTATAAAAGTCTTTTGAACACAAGTTCAAAACCAGTATATAAGTACAGAAACACCAGTGTATCCAGTAGAAAGAAGCAGCAGATGCACAAAAGGCTTTAATTTGGGTAAAGCTAAGAGTAGGACAGAACAAGAGCCAATATTGCTGCCCTTGTTCCTCACAGTAACAGACTAAGTAGCTACCTGGTGCCTCCTCCCTGTCTGCCAAGAAAGGCAGAGAACCTGACCATTCTCTCTGATGCATATGAAAGTGCATCAAGACATGACATCACATTGGAAGGGGTAAACATGTTATGGAGAGGCAGCTATTGATCAGGACACTTCTGAATTTGGAAAGCTAACTGAAAGACATCACACTGAAAACTTGCCAGAGACCACTTCTGGCTTCATTCTACATAAAGCCCCATTCCACAGAACTCCCATCAGGAAATTTAAAGATCTTTTTAGCTGTTAACTGATAAAGCTGTATTTCAGGATTTTTTTTTCCCTAGTTTGTTACTTTTTTTTAAAAAAAAAAAGCCAGCCATAAGTAACGTCTATTTTATAAATCATTACATGATTTACAGTTCCCATTGTAGTATTCTTTCCTTTAAAAGAAGGGATTTCAGAAGAGATCTGGAAACAGAAGCACATCTTCTGCATCTGATCCAGTAAGAAACAAAAGCTATTGCTTCCTGACAGCCTTCAGTAGTACACTAAGTCTGACAGGTCTCCTTCTACTTCTACACAGCTATTTTCACCACCACCATCATATTTTAACTGTCCATTCTCACGTAACTGCATGGACAGTGGACTTTTCTTTAGCCAAGATAACATTATGATAAACACTTAGAAGGGCTGGAGTGCTGTAGGTTGTAACAAGAAATCTTGGGGAATTCAATGAACTTCAGTGACCAATCTGGACAGTCTTCTCTTCTCACCACAGTAAAAATGTTAATAATTTCAAGCACTCTTCGTAGCTCTCCAAGTTTCCAAAAAGCAAAGAGACATGGCCTAAAGACAACTGGAATATTTCACATACTGCACCCAGAAATAGCTATACCAGCTATTCTTAACAGTATGACAGGGTCAGCTGCTGAGGTGAATAGAGAGAAAAATCAGAATTCAATTCAAAAAAAACACCATCATAAATAACATTACCTGTTACCTTCTCTCATGTATAAAACTGATCACAATAACTACATACCCACAGGAACTCCCACTGAGTAGATAGCAATAATAGGTAGCATCTGAGAGCAGTTGAGAAGTACTCGAGAAACTCAGAAAACAAAAGAAAAATTACACTTCTGAGTTGACGACAGCCATTATACTACTTACATCTACTTTGCAATACCAATCTGTCCTGTTTGTATCAGGATGTTTTGTAGTACATAACTTCAGTTTAATTCTCACTCTCTTCCTCACGTAAGAGATGGCAAAGCACATGAACAGGAGAAGCAAGCAGCAAGATGTGAAGGGAAGAAAGGTCACAAAACTAAAAAAAGTGGCCATTCCTCTTCTCCAGCATTTCCGAGCAAGCACGCACGAAATCAATCAGCACCGCAATGGCAGAACTAAGGATGCTCGAAGGCCTGGTAGGTCTTGTCTGAGGGACAACGTGCCAGGAGATAACAAAGCATCAACCAACTTCATTGTAGGCCGAGGCACACAACAACATTTTTCAGCCAAAGCTCTCCTATAGCACTTGACAATCAGTAACACATTCACAGCTCTTTAAAACGCTGTATTGAATTTCCACGTGTTTTTAATGGCACAGCCCAAGTCCACTCCTCCCTACAGACAGCTGCATTGGAATCTCAGATAAAAGACTCCATCTCCTGTAGTAAGGGAAAGAATGACTAAGCCTGATGAAGCATTACTCTAAAACAATGCAAACATTTTCCTATTCATCTCGAACTGAATGTGACTACGTCAGTATTTTAAGTGGATTTGGCTTAAACAATCAGTTGAAAACAGAATAGCAAAGCAACTGAATTGCTTAGCCCAGAAGTCCTGATAATTTCCTGCATCTTCTACAGTATCACAAAAGCTCAATTAACACATCACACTAGTATCACCGTCAATTGATTTAGTCTATTGCCCAGAAGTGAAGTATGGCTCCAAAATAAAACAATTATGCTGTCAGAAGTCACTGAAATAGATGCAATTTGACCAGCAAACAGAACCTGAGCTTTGAGGTCTTGTTTTACTGTACTGAGAGTAAGTATATTAGATTAATTTATTAGGAAAGTTTCGTTTGTACTGTTAAAAAGCATCACACCATGTCTAGCACAGACATGATCCTGTTCACTCAATTGCCTCCACAGGAACCTTCCAAGTCAGTGTAATACCTTCTAACAAAACACTGGGTCATCCTAAAGGACACATGAATGAGGCTGGCCTGCTGCACTCCACGTTTTCCTCTGAAGATGAATAAAGTAGACAGGCAGGCTATGATTCCCCATGAAGATCTTGCACAGATTTCTCTAACCCTAAAAAGGTACAAAATTTTATTGCTGTTCCCCAAAGAAAAGTTCTGTAAGCATTAACTGTAATTGCAATGAGTTTTTTACCCATCTGCTTCCCCTAATTTCTGCTTCATTTGTTCTTACATCTCTTCAGATCAGTCTCTAGCTTTTGTAGACTACTATTTATCTTTTCAGGTCTCCTCTCTACAAGAAATAGCGTCAGCCTATAAAACAGCTCTCAAACTATTTCACTTATTTTCCAATGCACTGGTATAGAGGCTTCTTCTATTAGAAATGCACACAATTATGTACATGAGGACATAATCTGTTCTCAAGGTTATCCCACGATTCATTACCTGTTCTAAGATTCTGACTACAGCTCCACATCATGTCTATGTTGTCACACTTTAGTCAAAAGCACAGCCTACCATTAAGAAATTTCTGATATGAACAAGGATTCCTACTTCCCACAGACTTTTCCATGCAATCCAGGTGCAGTTCCAGAGGAGCTGGTTAAATACCTCAGATTACTCAAGGTCCTCTTCACAGTTGAGAAATTCACACAACGTGTTCAAAAACAGACTCAGTAAGTTCCATGCAAAGTACAAGCACATTTGAGCTAGCATAGCAAACAAAGGACAGTATCTTTAGTTTGCTTAAATCACCACCAGTGAAGAAGGGAAAGAAAAAAAAAGTCAATTCTCGCTGTGCTACAAGGTTCAACTAGAGCTGCTAACCAACATCAATTAAAAGTTCTTGACATGGTGGCCCTCTAGGTTTCAAAAGTCACCTCAACAAATTAAACAACTTCCTTTTTCCCCAGTAAATACAGGATTGATGATGTGGGCAACTGAGCTCTGGCAAAACCTTTCACCTCTGCAGCCTAGTAGATATTTAAGCATAGCAGGTCTGGGTACACCGAAAGGTTTTCCTTCAGGTGTGCAGCAAGAGTTGCCTGCAGCTGAGTAAATATCCTTTCAGCAAACGCAGCCCAGGAGTCCCATACTATCAGCAACTCAAACTCATCTCAGAAATAACCTGCAGGACAGCTAGCCCGAAAAACTTCAAGTAAAGCAGCACAACCTTTAATGCACTTGTTAATGGGACCTTATAGAATAGCGTGCACATACTACTATGGCTCACAGGCATTGCTACCTTTCTTCCCCCTTTACACACATGGGAATGGAAGGGGAAAGAGGAGGCCTTGTTAAAGGAAAAGGATATTAGAAAAAGCATCTTTCTAGATAAAGTAGACACACAATTAAAATGTGAAGAGAGTGTTAACTGATGCAGTGAAAAAAATCTTCAAAAGCAAATACTGCTAACTTCAGATGAGGATTCACTCTTACTCTGCATTGATCTATCAAAGCCAGCACACAGGGTATGACAAGAATATCTGGACAAGTTTCACTGACCTACAATAGGACAACTTCAGGGACAGTCCCTGCAAAGACTTTCTTGAGGTGGAGCTTTGCCTTGTTCAGGCAACTAACAAGTGAGCAGGTAAGAAGGCCCAGCAGAACTGGTTCCACTTCAAGTATCTCAGAACACAAGGATCCACGGCAACCCGCAGAAAGTTGAGGAGGCATAGCAGAACATTAACTTTGGCTGCAGAAGGAACTCCTGACTAAGGTCAAACAAAACCAAGTCTTACACATACAAGTCTATGAGACTACACAGGATGGTTTGAGAGTGTTGAAGGAGCTGACCAATGTCACTGCCTGGACAGTATAATCTTTGAAAGGTCACAGCAATCATGAAGGTTACCTTGTTACCTGTTAGAGTGAAATGCTAAGTGAATGGTACTATATGGTCTTCATCATCCTTGAATAAAACAGAATTTCCTCTTATTTTTAACAGATGATACCAAATCCAGACCAGTCAATGCATTGATGGGAAGGCCTGACATTCAGAGGATACTCAACAAGCTAAAGAGAAGGACCAACAATGAACACCCAGGTTAACATTAAATTATGACTTGCGAGTTTGGAAGTCTGCAATTCTTCCAAAGTCAATGATCCCAGAGAAACAGCAGTATGTTTTAGGTTATGAAGTGAGAGATGACTTCATAGGACATCAGGCACCAGCTACACAACAGTTAAGGTCTGGTACCCACACCACATCAGTCTGGGGACTCAGATATAAGCAAGCCAAAGGAAAACAGCGTGATAATTACAATTTGTTCCCCTTGTGCACATCTTCAAGAGCCAGGATCCAAGTGTGTCAGTGTCACATGCAAGCCAGATTTTTAGCTGCATGAGTTTGCATTAGACATCCAAGAGAACGTGTCCCAGCGCGAGTACCCCGAGACTGCGTGTTCCCCATGCCCAAGTTGGGTTTCACATTATCACTCTCCAGGCAGAAAAAAAAAACACTAAAACATAAAAACAGTTGCTTTCCATACCCAGCAGTACACGGGGTTGTCTCCCTCTTGATACGTCCACTTCTTTAAAGTCTGAAGCAGCTCCAACACACCAATACCAACAACTAAAGCATTCACTCCCAATAAAGGCAGTGAGGGAGATTTTAATCTCAGGAGAGCAAAAGGAAACAGAATCAATACTGGAATGTAGCTGGTTGATAAGCTAACAGATAAGACTGGAAACATCCAAAGCCAAACAAAACAAAGTATCCCAGTTTTTTGCCTCTTGGCATGAAAGCTGAAGCTGCAAACTGTACGGCCACAAAAACAAAGACACACCCAGTAATAAGCCAACAGTTACCAGCACCAACTTCTAGCAGCCTCCAAGGGACTCAAAGAACACCTTTCATGTATTTAAGGCTCAGTGGTGTCCAGCAGGATTAAAGAAAAGACCTTGTGATAGCTAGCATAAACAGCTAGGCTTTAAGGAAGGATTTGACACCACTTGTTCTGTTTGCCCTCGTGCTATCAACTCTGTAGGTCAGAAGAGAGTTATGTTGTTTGGGCAGAGACTTGCACCAGGGCTCTCAGATTGGATCATTCACACATTTCTGCAAGTGAAGATCAGATTCAACTATTAAAGAAAAGACAATTAAGCCTGGGGTATGTTCTAGTTTGCTGGATTGTTCCAGGCACCAATTTAGCACAAGCAGGATGTGGATAGCAGTACTAACTGCTAGAACTACAGTCATGTGCCACATGATTACTTCTCCCTCTGCAAAAGCCTTGCAGGGAAGCTGCTTAGGAATGCTTGCAGATGTTACGAACAGTGGTGGGTAGCTAGTTTAAAGAAAAAAAATGCATTATCTTCACACTGAACTGCTGTAGGCACAGGCCTATGACGGGATATATGTGGAGGTTTCAACTAGTTGGTCAAACTACTACCATGCCATGCAAAAATGACAAACTAAACAACTCCTGTTTTCCAAGCAACCCTTCCAAGTTATGCTTATACTACTTAGAGTAATATAGACACTTCCTCTTGCTTCAGTTAAAGGGCACAGTGAACCACTTAGGTGTCTCACTCCTTTGTGTTTACTCTTCAAAGAAACAGATACCTTAACACTCAAAGAGATGCTTTTAACACATTCTAGAAAGCCATGCCAAGGAAAGGCCTACAGGACACCCAGTAACAGAAAACATCAGTATCAACATCAATGATGTGCTGAGGAAACCCAGAATATTACTGAAGAACACTCACAACTTGGTAAGCTATAAGTGCTTAACTATATGCCAGTGCAGAATCTGTAGTTCCCTCTCATGAGAGGTTCAGAAGACTGCTGAGGATGTAGAACGACCATCACTGAAGTTAAACTTACACTTCGAGGTGGCCCACGGCGTCGGCCAAAATAGCCACGTCTATAGCGACGCCGGTCTGCAGCGTAGCGGCTGCCTTCCACGGGGACTCCATCTGGACCAGTGACATTAGCTGCTTCTGCACCCTAAAAGGCCAAAAGAAAGTAAACCAGGGCGGTGAGAGAAAAGAACAACCAGCTAGAGGGAGAAGACGAAACAGCAAAGAGGCTTTCTTGCATCAGTTCCAAGCTACAGAGATTCCTTCCTGCCATATAGCACAAAACTAGGTTTGTTATTCTCAAACCCATAACCAAGAGTTATGCACACAGGTTAAGACCCTATCAACCAGGCCGAGTTCAGAGAAAAAAGCAAGAAGCAACTGATTAAAGACCAAAAAAAACCCACAACAAAAATCCCAAAAAGCTCAGAAAACTCAAAAAATGTTTGAGAAAGTACAAGTGCAAAGATTCTTACAGCTATTAAGCTACCAGGCTCCAAGACAAATTCTTTAGGGCAATATATGCCTCAGTTAATGACTACTGGGCAGGCTGCAAGCTCCAACTGCTCTATCAAGTAAAAATTACAGATTCTAGAAGCATTAGGATTTAGCTGAAGTGGAGTCTTGATACATTTTTAGAAATACTTCTCAATGAAGCCTTTAAAAAATAGATCTTCCACAGAAAAGCTGTATGAATGCCACCCACTCCCAGGATTAACACATTAGACAAAAACACCAGATACGCAGCTAAGATTCTGCGTTACTCCCCACTAGAGCGATGTTAACTGTTGGACCACACTCCTAAGTCTCCATAATCTCTCACCTTCTCTCCCTCGACCACATCAAATTCTACAGTTTCTCCATCACCAACGCTGCGCAGATATTTCCGTGGGTTGTTTTTCTTTATCGCCGTCTTTAAAGGAAGAAGATACAGAAAATTATTTTATCTTACTTATCTTACACATTCATAGCCCTGTAGATGAGAGAAGGATGGTATTCTTCTGCCACAACCAACTCTACACACCAGATCAGTCTCACACCAAGATATTTCAAATACATAGATGTCTCTTATTTCACAGGCTCTCCAGTACTCAGTCAAGGCTTACTCTTTTCTCAATACTTACAAGTTTACAAATCAGCTGCTGCCCCAGGATCCCCTGTGTCAAGCCTACTAAATATCCAGACCATTACATATTTCTGTACGAACAGAGATCACACTGAGTGTTTGATCTCCTGCAAGCTGTACCAAGGTAGCTCCAGCAGCAAGTATGACCCACGCCTCCACAGTCATTAGGAGATCCATAGACCATCTACAGAGAACTTAAGACAGAGTATTTTTGTAGAAGATGGTATTAACTATAAGGTATCATGGTAACTCATGCTGACTAGAGAAGAATTACTGTAACTGGTGTAACATAAATGAGCATTTTACCTAAGCACTGTAAGGGAGACCCCAAAAACTTAGATGAGTCCCTAAAGGGCACAGGAATAGTACCAGAACAGACAACTGCAGTCATAGTCACCTCCTAGATGGAAACCTAAAAATACTATTAACAACATGGTTTCGGATCAAAACTGGTTGAAAACCTCCTCAGACTCACAGGAACACTCAAACCTCCTGGAGCAATTTTCAGCCTGTCAACTACAGATGCCTTTCACTCTGTAGAATATTTCCAGGATTCCACAAAAGGCAGTTAGCAAGACAAGCCTGTTATCTGTTCATTAGGTAAGGGTTCACAAACTGGAAGAGGCTGGCGGAAAAAAAAACAAACAAAATCAACACACACATTCTACAAGCCAATCTAGTAGCCAGCTTTTTACTGAAGTCCTCCTAGACTATTAAAGACCAATTCACTTTAAGTTTCCTGATACAGGCATCTTTTGTTTGCATGAAGGAGGCAGGTGCAGATCCAGCAGACAGAAGCACACATGGAAATACAGGGCATAAATCTGGCTTAAGACATGGGATGCACAGCAGAAACAGAAAAGACAGTTGTCATATCTGTCCGCAGTTCAAGAAAAACAGGCAGAATGAAGATCAGTTGAGTTGCTGTCCGTGCATGGCAGCTATATTCATCCAGTCAACAACCCAAAAACATTTCCCGCTGAAGGAAAAGTTCTAATCCGTTTAAAAGTTGAGCTTGACCAGTTTAGGAAAAGTATTCTCTTTGTTGCTGAATACAGTTCCCTTTGCGTTTCAAGCAACAGGCCAGCATGTCCTTTTAGCCCTACATCTAGCCATGCTTCTCCCTGAAAAAAGTGTCCCTGGACAGCTTAAGGAAGAATGCAAAAGCGTAGGTATAACTGCAACCAAAGCAAAAACAACCCAAGAGGGTTTTTCTGATACAGGAAGAGAATGAGCTGTTCAAGTGAATTCTTTTGGGAATTACTTGAGGAAGCAGAGATTCCCACCATCAGCTGAGACAGCTTTGTTCGCTTTCTGCTGGCCTATCTGTATAACTGCCTCGTTTCTAAGATCAGCTGGAAGTGCTAGCTTTTCCATAAATGTTATACACTAATGCTAAAATCATTATCTTCACTGCAGATTAAGGGTTAATTCTTTCACTACCACTTGTACCGAGACAACTGACTCAAACTCGTAAGACTTGCGCTGTGCATGTAAAGCAGACGTCAACAAGTTGTATTTCAAACTCCTTCCCCTTCCTTGTAAGTGCAGAGGAAGGACGGACTACCAGATTTCTTTTCAGCAGAGATTAATGAAGATTAATGAAGCTCCTCAAACATCCTCCAAGAAGGATAACAGAAGATAAATTCAACAGGATTCCACATGTTCAGGTCCAGCTTTATGGACAGAAACTTCAAAAATTTGATTTGCAATTTAACAGCCTGCCAAGAGGAGACAGGGGTTTGTTTTATAAAGGCAACCAGGAACAATTTTGAGTAAATCCTAGAATTCAGAGCAGAAACTATATGGCTTTACTACTTTCTACTTCAGCTGCAGGTAAACATTGCTGAAATAAGCCTCTAACAAGCCTAAGCTCTAAGCCTGATGAAGAGACTTTTACTCTGTATATCCGAGGGGGAGAGCGCACTATTCTCCCTGTTACTCTTCACCAGCATCCTTGCAGGCTCCAGCTTCTTTGATTCAAGAGACACATGTTTTCTGTTAACACAGACAGCACTCAACAACTAAGACAAAGCTTTTCCTTTCCCAAGGGGACACTAATGATCAAAGCGCTGTAAGAGTCTTCAGAGCTAGTTCAGTATTTTATTTGGAAGAGTTCTTCCCACATCCTCATATCACATCATGTGCATATCCAGCATTGTCACAGCAACAGCCGAAATTTGTTACACCAGTTATTGGTTCACATACACCAGGCTGTGCATGATGAATAGGATCCAGTGAAGGGAAAAAAAAAGAAACCTGTGCAGCAGAAGAGACCGACTCCTCACTGCTTGTCGATTCAGCTATGCCTAGTTAAGCTGGACTTCTCCAGTTACTGACACTTTTAATGGTGTCAAACCGCAAGACTCTCCTGGCCCCCAGACACAGCTCACCCCACCAGGCAGATCAATCCCCAGTGCTCGGACCACCTCTAACTGACACCATGCCACAGACAGCACCTTGCATAAACCAACCACACAAGGATGCAAGCAAGACGAAGCAGGTGAGGAACTGTTCTTCCCCAAAACACTGCTTCAGTCCCCTGCAAGACAAAGGGTTAATTCAAAGCAAGCCATGTGTGCCCTAAAGAGAAAAGCATTTTAATCTGTTCTAGGTTTATAAATAGCACCCAATAGCCAGACACCAAGCGTTAGCCCCCACTGCAATCACGAGATCGGCCTGTTCCCTCCCTGCTGTGGACACATGCGGGGGAGGCAGGGAGGAGGCTGTATCTGTTCAACTAGGTCAGCCTTATTCTGAAGGGATTAGGCATGTAATCCAGCCCCTCCCGGGACAGGGTGGGGAGGAGGGACAGAACTGGCACTAACTGTGGAGAGGGAGCTTGCAGCTCAATGACTGCTTACACCATGGATCTGTCCCATCAGGAGCTCTGGCCAGAAAGCCTCAAGCTCCGGTAGCCAGCCCGTTGTGAACAACTCGAGATGGAAGAGCTGAAGAACACCCAATTGCAGCCAACCCAGGCCAGAGCTGGAAGCATCTACTCTGCCAGGCACAGCCCACCAAGTGGGTTAACTGGATGCAGGCTTGCATGTGATGTGGTATTTATGAAACATCAAGCCAGTTTTGTTCAGTGCTCACTCCAAGAGGATTTCAGCCACAGGAGATGGGAAATAAGTCTCCCCACACACACACACCAGTTTATGTATAGGTAAATAATCTTCTCCACAGGTGAATTAGATAAAACAGCACAGATAACACTAGCTTGTTGTTGGCCTTCACTGTTTGGGTCTCTCCAGGCAGCCTCCACAAGCAGAATACTACTGATTCGTGTTATCCGTCATCAGCACAACAACTATTTTTCAGGACATCTACTCACAGGCCTCAAGGAGATCTCATTTGTCTTCAAGGTAGTTTTACAGTGCTGCCTACTCAGAACAGGTTTGTTACTAGAACTCTTCCCGCCCTCCTCTGGACACATTCCCATCGGGCAGCAGATGCAGCATCTGTATCAGCACACACACAGCACGGGGTCATTAAGGAAGGAGAGCGGCCATTAGAAATTGGTACATGCATTGAGAGCTCTTGCTCCCAATTCCATCAATGGAACCAGGAATGTGTATCGCACACACTTCCCAACATAATCTTCACTCATTACAGACACTGGACTTACTCCCTCCCAGCTTCATCCATTTTCAGACAACGGGTCTATACCCCTTGACTCAGAGGAACATTTATCACAGGCTATTTAATCATGAAACCACAGGAACTAACTCTCAATGTTGACCAGCATGTTTTTAACACAACTACATATGCACATATCCTTGAACTGTGACCAACTCCGAGTGGAAGTTTCCTGGTTCCATTTGATGGAAATACTGCCACTTACACCACAGAAAGCTCATCCTTTTAAGGGTCACATGGACCTGCAGACATTTCATATGGGACAAGCTCCTGGGGCAGTATTTCATTTTCCGGTGAAGTAAGAGTCTCAGATGACGCAAAACCAGATCTAAGCCAACTAATCAGTTTACGGTAGCATGGAGACAGCATCCTCTGTCTTCCCATTAGTTGCCTGCGACTCGAGAGTTGCAGTTTAAACTTAGAACAGCCTACTGAGAGTTCAAGGAAAGTTAAACCAATGACAAACCCCTGGGCAACCTCTCTCTGCTTGGGCACACTTGGCACATAGCCTTCCTCCTCTTCTTCCTAAAAGCAGCTGCCTCATGCAGCAACAGCTGATAGCAACTCAGGCTGGTCAAGAGCCAGACTAGATCACTTTCTCTCCAATACCAGGGAGGGCAGACAGAACAGATCTGCAAACAAAATGGGTAGGAAGAAACAAAAGACACAAGGAACATGAGGAAATGGGGGGCGGGGGTGTGAAGGAACAGACAACAAGCAGCAAGGCATTTACAAAACAGAGGAGTCATCTCCCTCGGGGAGGGACAACCAAACCAAACAAAAACACACCAAAAAAACCCTAAAATCCTTTTAGTGTTCAAATCAGAGCAGACAAAAGAAAGCATGAATAACGTATGCTACCTACTCCCTCAGTTATAACTGTAGAGAGGAGGAAAACACACCCTAATATTCCTGCCTAAAAATTTCAATATACATGTCCACTCAAGGTATTTGCAGTAAATATTCTAAGGAGCAGCCAGGACAAGGTTGGGTGGCCGTTTCAGGAAGTTGCATTAGAAACCTCCCATAGTGCGCATCTCTAAGTACAAGTACTGCTGTCTTACCTGATGAACAAACACGTCTTCTTTGGTATCATTTCTGCGAAAAGAAAGTGAGAAGTCATAAGAATTTAGACTAAGAGACTTAAATAGAAATCCCTGACTTCACAAGTGAAAGCCTCCTTTCCCCAGCCTGTAGTACATCTCCTGGATTCCATACATTCTGTGCAAGTCTATGCTACAGAGACCCTGCTCTGAATTTCCAGGCTTAGGAGCAGAAAGGACTCGCCAGCCTTCAGAAGGGTGAGGGGAAAGTTGTCTGTAATCGTCTGGCAAACGTTCAATATTTTGTTTTGACACAGGGCAGAGTTAATAACTGGACTGCTTGCCTTTCAGTATTACACACACACACACACACCCCCCCGCCCCAAAAAACTTCCACAGGGGCTGCAACCTGAGCTGTTATCCCAGAGGTCAAGCAAGACTATCAACAGGACTCGCCACAGCTGTTAACACAGCTCCCGTTTCAGTGAAACTCAAAGCAACCATGCACATGAGGTGTTAGGAGAGTCCACTGGAGGGGGACTCAGACACGAACACGAGGTTGTCTCGATTAGGGCAACCAGCTCCAGCTTCCACACACAACATACGAAGACCGGTCCGAGACCTTCATTCTGTGTTGCCACACAACAGAAAGAGCCTAGACCTGCTGTCTGTTCACTCAATTCCTTCTCTGCAGAGGGAACAGGTGGGTCAAAGAGTTTGCAAAGATAATGCATAATCCAAAACTTGTCGCGCTGGACTGAAGCAACAGTCAACTTCAGTTTAGGAAGAAAGCTAACAAGTTATTACACCATCCCCAGCTGAAGGCTCTCACATCAACTGCTATGAAAGACTAAGAGTACTTCCTAATTCAAGCTTTTCTTCTAAGCTTACAGAACACTGGATAGTAGTCTCCAGAGACTGAGACTAATATTGTACAGAACTGGCTTCACATCTGCAGAACAGGGGTTCTTCTGGGCCTTTCTACACTGTCCACCTTACCCAAGTCTACCTGTTCTGTAACAGTTCAAGGACTTGCAGAACAAAAGAACTTGCCAGGTGTGTCTTCTGCAAGGCAATCATTCACCACGCAGGAGCCTTCAGTTTTCATAAAGCACAGAAGGCATTTAAGCCTCTCAGCCCCCCAGATATTCCAGCCTTAAGAGTCAGAGTTTCCTCCAGTAACTTGGAGGTGTGGGTCTTGTGCACCTAAGGTCGGAGTGTGATCAATACCACTGACAGCTATTTGGATTACTGATGCCATTCAGAGGTTTGTTTGTGTTCAGAGAAGAAAAAGATACAAAGAGAAAATTTCTGTGAACCCAGGCCTAGAATATCTTCAGTTAGATGATTATCAGAGAATCTCAATGTGTACTTAGAGTAGGGATTTTTGACCAATCACTTAACACTTGAATTTTTATCCAAAAGTATTTCCCTTCGTCCTCCAACCTTACTTGAACATTTTAAAAAAGCCAGACAGTCATGCAAGAACATACAGCTCATTAAAGGTATAGTATGAGTAAACATGAGAAACAAGTAACAGACCAAATTTGTAATGAGTTTGACCCTTTCTGTTTTCTCCTGATACACAGAACCTTCGATGGTGTGGCACGGGAGAGTCCCCGATACGGTATCAGAGTTCGTTGAATGCCTGGTCAAATCTGGCCGTCAACTGCACGAACTTGTAGTCAGGTCCTCAGGTCTCTGCTGCCATGACTAATGCATAGCATATTATCTGTACCATGAGCCTTAGTACAGTATAAATGACTATCATAATTTAAACATACCTGTTGATAAAGCCATATCCGTTTCTGACATTGAACCACTTGACCGTGCCAAGAACTTTGGTGGCTGGAAAGAAAAAGTTGAAGAAGGTACTCTAAAACATAATGAAGTACAAGAACATTACAAAAATACTTCTATGCCTGCACATGAAGTCACAACCAGACCTATTCTGTTCCCTTAACACTCAAAGCGTACCTTCGTCTCCCACTCCAGTTTATACTAACGCAGCAGCAGGAAGCAGTGCTTTAACATGCCATTCTTCAGCCAAGAGTTTACCACGCAGCATCTAGAGTGAAGTCCAGCTCTATTTTCCAAATTGGCCATCCATCCCTTTTCTTTTTTATTTCTTATCTCAGAAACAGGGCTGTAAAGCTGAAAATCCCACTGTCATTCATCAGTTCTCTTCAGCTTAGTAGCTGGACGTGAAACACAGATGAAGAAAGCTATTTAAAAGTCCTCTTTCACTCAGTTATCCTTTTTTCTTCCTTGGAAACCAGAACCAGCCTAAGAAGCAGTAACAAGCACCATGCAACTCTCGTCAAGTGGAGAGGCAGCACATCCTTGTATCGGACAAGCTCTTTCTTGCACTGTCAAGATCATCCTCACCAAACAAATCCCCATAAGATGTTATTCTTTTTTATATATTCCTACTTCTAGAGATCCTCCATGATTTACCAGTTACAAGCTGACCAACTTTATATTCCAAGGCTTCTAGGATCAAGACAAGCTGCTGTCTCAACACCAAAACACACCTTACTTAGGAGCCATACTGCAGTGACTTATAGGATCTGGCAAAACCTGTTCCTCCAACATATATATGTGGGAGGAACTCAACAGCAGTGGAGTAGTTCAGCCTCGGGGTGGAGACCACAAACTTGTACTTTTCAAACCTGTAGGAAAGGAAGAATTTTAGGCTCTAGACTTTAATAATGTTACCTATTTGAAAAGGCTCTAATAACCCCCAGGTGACTGCTTGTTGAAAACCTTATGTATGTTTGGAGGGTGGGAGGAACCCAAGAGGCAATTAAAAGGAAAACAGTCTAGAGACAATCTCCAGTTCGGAAGTCCAAGCCAGTCTGCTAAAGGCAAGAAGAGCACACTGCAAATCATTACCTTTACCTGCTCTATGCCTGCATTCTTCTCTAAACATCCACTAAGATACGACACAGCCAGACGGACCTTCGGTCTTACGCAGTCTTGCCAATCTTATATACCCCTCTGACAGACAAAAAGGGCAACTTCTTCCTCCTACCCTGGATTTTTCAGGAATGTTGCTGACAGCAGTCCATTGTAGTAGCTGCTGTTACCGAAAGCAGTAACAGGCCATTTCTCATCACGCTTTTAGAAGTGAAGGTTTTGGTCTTCTTCAATACTCTTTTTAGCAGAAAATGTTCATATTTAGAAGCAGGAAAACCATGTTAAGCCTGAGAGAGTTACTAAAGAAAAAGGGCTTTACCTAGCACAGCAGCCATTCCCAAAATTTCTTGTTTAGAAACAAAAACCTTAAGTTTCACTGCCTAGCACTGATTCAGTAACAGTCTTCAGCATCAACATTTATAGTTGTGCTTTTAGGTTTAGTTTCATG